>NW_023260511.1:4300674-4305273 GCF_013100865.1 Trachemys scripta elegans
GGGGGGGAGAAATGCGGCACGCCGGGGGAGGAGGCAGGGCTGGGGATTTGGGGAAGGGGTTCGGAGGGGGGGGAGGGGGGGGGGCGGGGGGCAGAGGGGCATGAAAAAGAAAGGGGAGGTGGCCAAAAACTTTTTTGCTTGGGGCGGCAAAAATCCTAGAGCTGGCCCTGGCAGAAGCCATTAGTGTCTGTGCAGCACCCAGCACAAAGGGGCCTGACCTTGGCTGGGGTCTCCAGGGGCTGCTGTAACATACATAGTCACAGGAAATTGCAGAAGGGGCTCGGTGGACAGGAGCTAAGGAACAATGTCTGTTTCCGATTTGATATTCTGTCCTCTGGATAAATTGTAAAGTCAGTGGCTTGACCACACTCTGGTTCCTTATGAAATGTATTCTGGAGCCCAAATAACCAATATCAGTCAGGTTTATTGCTCTAAGACAACAATAACAAAACATAGAGAAAAGGTTCAATATGATACCAGTCTCTGGGAAGCATCTTGTGCAGCGTTGTTACATTTCCCTTACACAAAAGGTGTGCTCCCCAAATTACACCCTAAAGCCCTCTTTTTATACCCTACCTGTTTAGAGGTACAAGGTGCTGGGTATGTTATCTGCACTGGATTTAACCAATCAGCTTTCTACCTTGTTTTTCTGGTACCATGGTGTACCCCTTATTTCTTTGTTCTGAATACATGGTACCAAAAGGCATGACAGCAACACCTAGGTCTGTACTAGGCTGGAATAATCATATGTCTTGCCCTCTTCCTTTGACATTTGAATACAGACCTGTAAGAGTAACTCCCTACCTGTTGCTATGATAAAACACTCACATGTCCTGGTCCTGACAGTTTTCCTATTTATAAGCCAAAGCTTACTTCAGTAAATGCAAGATGTGATAAGGATACTTAGCGCAAGTGAACAGGACTATAATAAAGGTGTAGGTCAACTTAGGCTACATAATTGCTCTAATATTTGTGATTAATAATGTTAGGGGGCTTATTCCTTCACCCACTCACTTCCCTGGCCCTTCTCACATGAACAGAGAGCAACAATACCCGAAGTCCAAAGGCGCAAACAATTTGATGTTTATTGGGGTGAACTTCCAGCAAGCATGATTCCAGTTTCCTTTCTTAGGCCTAGTCTTCACTTACCGGCTGGTCCGGCGGCACGCCATCGATGTTCTGGGATCGATCCCGGAAGTGCTCACAGTCGGCGCCGGTACTCCAGCTCGCCGAGAGGAGTACGCGGCGTCGACGGGGGGAGACTTCCGGCCGCGTCTGGACCGCGGTAAGTTCGGACTAAGGTACTTCGAATTCAGCTACGTTATTAACGTAGCTGAATTTGCGTACCTTAGTCCGAAGTCCGGACTAAGTGGGGACCAGCCCTTAGTGTCCCCCTTCCCAGCTCTGACACCACAGAGCCTTGCCTATGTCCCTGTTCCTGTTCCCATTCCCTGTTCCCATCCCCTCATAACAAAACATGACCCCAATTCCCCCATCCCCAGTCCCTGTTCCATTCCCCCCCTACTTCCTGATTGACTGCACACTGTATAGTAAAATTTGAGTTCTGCTTAGCTATACCTTAACCAATCATTTTACTGAAATTTAACTAACCAATCCTAACATACTGTAACATGGTTATTTAACCAATTATATTTCACTACCTTAATTGGTTCAACAAAATTAATTATACAGCAGACAGAAACAATTACAGAACCAGACAGAGACCATGCAAATAAACATACAAAACAATACAGAAGTGAGGATTTCACAAGTACATCTATACAGACATAAGAGTTTTCCAGCTGTGTCTATTGATAAGTGAGTTCTTACCAGACAGAAAACTATCAACCTAAGTTGCCTTTTACATCTTCTAGGCTCTTTCCTTTCTCTGGAGGTGATAGGCATTATCAAGACAGGATTGTATTCCTAACAGCCCTATAGCACCTTATTTCCATGTGACTAGTTTGGAATGTGAGGATGTGACCATTCACTTCCCAGCTTATGGCTGCCTCTGGTGCTTAGCCGAAGGCCTTAGCCGAAGAACCAGGCCTCAGACTGTTACAGTGAGAGACACAGATAGACAATGATTTTCATTCTTTCTTTTATACATCTATAACTAGCTAAGTGATAAGAATACACCTAAATTCTTAAAGTATAGGCCTTTACAGTCAGGCCTGAATATCTATATCCTAACAAATACTATTTGTGCTTAATGCATATATATAAGGTGAGGATAATACATGTTATTAATATGAGAGATACAGATGCTAGCCAGCAAATATTGGTCAACAGTACCCTACTGGGGTATTCTTCTGTCTCCACTGGATGCTTGGGATTCAGATATTAGCCTGTGAGCTCTTTGGGGCAGGGGCTGACATTTGCTCTCTTTGTACAGCGCCCAGCTGGTCTCTAGGTGCTACCACAATAGAAATGTTAAATCAGAGAGTGCAGAGTGTCTGAGTGAAAGGTCCCATCTCCTGCTAATTATTTGGGTTTCTCTTGTTAGTTTCCTTGGTGTTTATTTTCAGATCAGTGTAAAATTCCCATCAGGGGAGTCACAGGATGACAGGCCAGAGACCAGTGACGGGGGTTAATTTGTGGGTGGTTGTGGGGGCGTTTCCCACGATTGGAAGGGCACATGTCTCCTTGGATGTCTCACGTCTATACAGGTTCTTCAGCGATATGCACTTGGCTGCATTTCACACCTGGGAATGTCAATGGTGCTGCCAGGTTTCCAGTGTGGGGTTTATAGACAATGTACAATTCTTAAAGTAAGGAAGCAGAGATAACAAGAAACCCCTTGAAATATTTCTGCTCTGACCCCTGCAACTTTGTCCCGGTGAAGGCACCTTCCCATCCACTAGATGGCATTTTGCAGCAGTCCCAATGGAAAACTCCATCTTACCTGTGTTGGTCCAATAAAAGATATTACCTCCCCCACCTTGGCTCGCTATTTTTTTTAGTCACCCATTAATGCCATCATCTACTGACCAAAGCTATAATTGCAACTGTGAAAATTTGTCATGGTTTTTGTCTCTACACCAGGGTCTCATGAACTTCTCCATCGTGAGGACCTGACAGTAGCAGATAGACTGTCTAGCAGACACCTCCCCTGCCATTAGCACCCACATAACATCCCTGTGGCCACCCCCACAACACCTTCTCCAGAAATTCGGCATTAGGAAAAGGCTGATTTCTCAACAGGAAAATTTCTCTCTCCCGCTGTCTGGTTCTGTTCCCCTCAGTTCTGACCCCATCCTGACACCCCCCACACAGGGGAGAATCTCATGCCAGTTTCAGCTAAAAACAGAGATCAAGAGCGAGGGTTTCAACCCTCCAGTGTCAACCAGAAATGAAATGGGATATGGGGCCTTTCCAATAGAGGGGACTCAGGCTCTGATCCAGTCTCAGGTTGGGGGAACTGGCTGGCCCAGTGGGATATGGAAGAAGACACAAATTGTACAATCAATACCCCAAAGAGTCCATTACTGACTAAAGATTATAACCCAGGTTTTGTTTAATTAAAACTCACTCAAAACCACAGTATATGCGTCATCCCTTCCATTGTCAAAACACAAATGTCTTTAACACAACCCTAGCTATGGTGTAACTACCACTGCACCATAACCCAGACAGATTCCAGACCCTGGCTATGTTTTGCTTCCATGGCCAATGGTGTCAGTCCTGTGCACTGACAAGTCAAGTGACTTCCCATTGCAGATAGTGGGAAGAAAGATCTTGGGACTAACACCCAGTGCTTGGTGGATTCCTGGGTCCCATTCCCAGCTGTGGCACTAACTCACCGTGTGAACTTCGGTAAGTCCCCTCCTGTCTGGGTGCCTCAGTTTGCCCTTCTAAAGCCAGCACAAATACCATATGGGTGTTAGGAACCAGGGCAAATCTGAAAGCAGACATGAAAATGACACCACACCAGTGTGTGCACAGTGTCTGACCCTACAATAACAAAGAACCATCTGCAGCCCCAGCATCCGAAAGAGACCACAATATAAAAAAGGCAGTGTACAAAAGAAGCAATATTATTGCAATAAAATAAAATAAAATATCTCATAAACTGACATTGCCAAACACACCAAGTGTAAAACCAATAGAAAAAAATATTTAAAAATCCAGTCTGCTCAGCTCGCTGCCTCTGCTCCCACTCATGAGTCTAGATCACCACTCCCAGGTATTCCCTGTCATCTCGGGTTCAAGGGCACAGGCTTCTGCTCAGGGCACAGATTCTGGGATGGGGTGCGGCCTCCTTTCCTCCTGAAGCACATTCAAGGTGTGTCCACTGATGTGACGGCCACTGCCCCTGCTCCCCTCAGTCACATGTCACAGTGTGGGGATCCTGATGTGAGAGAACACCCAATGGGATTGCTCCCTCCCCCACTATAGGTGACTTCAGCTTCACACTCACTCTGCTCTAGGAGAATCGGAGGGGGCCTTCGGGGGGGCAGGGCCCAAACCCACAGGCTGCACCTTATCCCAACAGTGGGGTTTATTTAAAAAAATAAAAAATAAAACTCAACCCCCTGAGGGATGAATTTGAGGGAGACAAGGAGTTTCTGTTCTGGAAATACAGGGACGTCTCCCCCC
>NW_023260511.1:4325238-4428940 GCF_013100865.1 Trachemys scripta elegans
CTGGTAAGGGATGTGTGTCTATGTGTGTGTCTGTGTCTGTGCCTGTGTCCCAGCTCAGCCCTGCCCAGCAACTCAGCATCACACAAATGGGGGAGTGGGGAGAAGGATGAATGGCAGAGTGAGAACCAAAGTTAAATAATAAACCCCTGAAAATCCACATTCATCAACAACTGAAACGAAAAATTTCTAACAAAACATCTTTGTTCAAAATTTGACACAGGGAACCCCCCTGATTTTCACTCATCTCAGCTCAGAGTGCTCAGCCCTGGCAGTTGGGGGACTGGGACATTATAGAAATGTCGGGCTGGAAGGGACCTCAAGATTCCATCAAGACAAGCCCTCTGCACTGAGGCAGGACCAAGTAAACCTGGACCATCCCTGATAGGAGTTTGTCCAATCTGTTTTCAAAAACCTCCAATTACAGGGATTCCACAACTTCCCTTGGAAGCCTATTCCAGAGCTTCACTAGCCCAATAGAATCTTAGAATTGTAGGACTGGAAGGGACCTCGAGAGATCATCTAGTCCTGTGCCCTGCACTCATGGCAGGACTAAGTATTATCTAGACCATTCCTGACAGGTGTTTGTCTAAGCTGCTCTTAAAAATCTCCAGTGATGGAGATTCCACAACCTGTAGTTAGAAAGCTTTTCCTACCATCTAACCTAATCCTCCCTTGCTGCAGATTAAGCCCATTACTTCTTTTTCTATCTTCAGTGGGACTGAGAACAATTGATCACAATCATAACCCTAACCCTGAGCATATTTAGAGACTGTTATCAGGTTCCCACCTCAGGCTTCTTTTCTAAAGACAAAACATGCCCAGTGTTTTTAACTTTTCCTCTTAGGTCAGGTTTTCTAAACCTTTGATCATTTTTGTTGCTCTTCTCTGGACTCTCCAACTTCTACACAACAGTCCTAAAGTGTCACACCCAGAACTGGACCCTGTACTCCAGCTGAGGCCTCACCAATGCGGAGCAGAGCGGAACAATGACCTCCCATGTCCTACATACAACGTTAGCCCTTTTTACAACTACCTCGCACTGCTGACTCATATTCAGTTTCTGATCCACTCTAACCCCAGGCCCCATTCAGCAGCACGGCCACCAGCCAGTTATTGCCCATGGTGTAGTTGTGTTAGGTCAGCGTATGGGCCTGGAGTGGGGCCATGCTGTGCTCTGATCTCTTGTGTATTTATTGCCTAGGTGATGACTCCAGCAGCGGTGGTGTCGGGGGTTCCCCCACACAAGGTAAATGCTCCTGAAGTGTTTCTTTATTCTGGGGACTCTATTTAGGGAAAGGTGGATCCTGGGCTGGGCAACCTCCTGTCTGAGTGTGATTGCCATGACAATGTCTGCAGAGGAAACACAACAACAGAAGAGGGTGACAGGCTAGTCCAATGCAGTGCATTCTCCCTGCAGCTCTCCCAGGCTTTATCCAGCATTACTGAGCCTGGAAACATCTTTACAGGGCAGGAAAATGGCTCTTTCAAAGGGGGAATCCCAAACCCTTCTGATGGACAAAAGTTTCCTCTGGAGTTCACTGCCCCCCTCTGCTAAACCGGCAGTCAGTGTACTATTTCCTCCCTCTCCACTTGCTGTGTTTGTTGTTGTTCTGGAAGGAGGCACCAGATGCATCATCACACGTGGTCTCACAAGTACTGTAATTCTGTCCATGTAATTAGTTATTTATGCTCTGTGCTCCAGTCCTGGAACAAAGGTGTCACACACAGCATGTGGGCAAACCCGTTTCAAGAATTTATTTCAGCCCAGCACCAGAGCCCAGTTCCCAGGCAGCAATCTATCCCCAGGAACTGACCATAGCAGAACTCAAACCTGGTTGTTTCCCCAGCTCCCCTCAAAACGTCTGCATCAGCAAACCAACACCTAATAATATGCTGGCAATGGCTGTGTGCACCCCTCCCAGGGCTAGGAAAAGATGGTGTCAGACTTTGTGTAACAGCGCCACCAACTGACCCCTTCCAGAGAGACACTAATTATATATTGCCTCCATAACTTGAGGGGAAATGGCATTTGTATCCTGCGAGAAATTCTGACTTTTCACATTTTATTTTCATCCTAAATCAGGATGAATAGTCAAAATTTTAGATATTGCAAGGAACAGAAATCTAGCGACATTTCGATTCTGAAACACCGAAGAGCCGTGTTAAAAGGTTTTAATTTTAAAGAAACAGCATTTTCTGATGGAAAACTCTTCCACTGGGTATTTGTAGACTGGCTCTGCACAGATCTCTGCGCATGCCATACGGATCTGTGGTCTTGATTCAGGAAAACTCTCAAGTATGTGCTCAAGACCATCCCTATTCAGGACAGCTCCTATGTATGTGCTTAACATTAAGCACCTGCTACAGTCCCATTGCTGGAACTAAAATGGTTGTTTGAAGTTAAGTTTGTACCTTGGCGCTGTCCTGAATAGTGATGCTTCCCTGAAACAGGGCAGATCCCACAGGCATGTTTCCTGCCTTGAGGAGCTCACCCTTAGAGCTGGGGGGAAATCCAGGTTTATTTCCACAAACAATTGTGAACAAAACTATTTTATTCAGAACTTGTTATTTCAAAATTTTAATGAAAAAATATTCATGACACTCAACAAAAAAATTTCATTTGGCCTCATTTGAACTAGGCATTTTCATTTGTTTTGGGTTTTCAGAACAAAAATGTGACAAAAATGTCAGAAACACTCATAGCTTTGCTTCGTTCAGTTTCAAAGCTAACGGACATTTTCCTTCCATTTCTGGAGTTTGAAAACCAATATGAAACAAAATATGTCAATTCAAAACAAAATGTTTTCTTTCATTTCAAAATTATTTTTGTGGAAAAATTAAGAAGGCCCTTGCTAGTGAATACTTTGGGAGAAAGATTTTGGTTTCAGTTAAACCATGTTTGGATTAAAAAAAAGTTTGTCAAACCAAATGTGGAAAAACTTCAGTGAGCTTTACTCACAAAGAATAACATTGCTCTGAAGATAACTGTGGGATAAGCTTCCAGGTATGCTCATGAGGACATTAGGGGTCAGTTACCACAGGACTCAGCCAGCTCCAGCCAGTGGGGACTTGCTGGTGGCTGCTTGGAGAGGCCATTCACATCGAGGTTCTTTCCTAGGGCTGGATCTAAAGCTCCTGTTGGGAATTACAATCCCTGCTGTCATGGTTCTGACTGTGGTGCTTTATCTTCTGGGAAAGAAAGGTGGGTATGACAGTGAGGCCAAGCAGTGTCAGCAAATGTACAGACAGATGTGGCAGAGACGATCCCCTGAGAGAGATCATCAAAGACACAGTGAAATTGTGTTTTTGGGAGGCCGGCTGGAGAGAAAAATCAAAGAGACGATGAAAGGGATTATCATTGTGATTATATTATTTCTATTACAGTAGCACCCTGGAGCCCCAGGGATCAGAGCCCCACTGTGCTAGGCGCTGTCCATTATTTATTAGGTATGTTACTGTAGTGCCCTGGAGCCCCAATCAGGAATCAGGCCTCCACTGTGCCAGGACTGCACAGATCAGTAATGAAGGGTACAGGCCCTGCCCCATAGATCGTCACAATCAGACAGCGGCGTGTGTCTGGATGGAATATCGACATGCAGGTAGCTAACGCTGCAGTTCAGGAAGGCATCCACTAGTCAGAATGGCCCTTACGCCTGTGCCCGTGTGTAAGTGGTTTCCTGAATCAGGATCTAACAACTCTGAAAATAGAGCTCTGGACACAGCTCTGCCCTGCCAACCTTTCCTCACACAGCGTCCCCAGCCCCAAGCTTTCACAGCACTCGAGTCACCCCAACAATCTCGAGATTGGCTTAAACTCATGGGATTTCCAACAAGTCACCAGTGTGAGGTCTTTGTGTTTGCCTGGGGGATTTGATCTTTGAGGGGTCTCTCAGGTCACATTTTCAGGCTTTTCTCCTCAAACACACGGGTTATAAATTTACACTTTTTATTTTTTATGAAAGCCGAGATTCTCACTGAAGCCCCTGACTCTCAGACCTGGGGCTTTACGTAGAACATGAATTGCCATGAGATTGCAACTAAAATCATCAGACTTGGCCACACTACTCCCAGGGGCAGTCAGTGGGGCTGGTGGAGGAGAGTGCTGGGCTGGGCCATGGGATGGGGCTCCGAGTCAATATGATGATGAATTTGGAAGCTTTTACTCAGTTTCCCTCTCTCTCTCTCTCTCTCTCTGCCCATGAGAAAACGTGTCCTCATCTCTGATCACATTGTCTCACTGCTTCCAGTTGCGTCTCTACCAAGGGATCAAAGGTAGGAGGAGATAATTCCCTCTCCCATCTCATTTTCTTTCTGGGTCCCTTCTCTCTGCCTCACGGAAGGGCCAGCAGCTGAGTAGCTCAGCTCTCCTGATGCAGGGGGTGTCAGTCTGTTCTGGAGGAATTTCTGAAAAGGCCAGGGAAGGATGAACTCCCTGGTCAGGATGGGATCTGGGGCTTAGGAGGAGACACTTTAAGGAAGGGGTTTGCCAAAGTGACGTGTTCCCATCGAATTCACTGGCAGCAGAGTGAGTGTGTTTGAAAATCACCCTTGGGTGCCTGAAAGAATGAAAGTGACCCTGCTTCACACTTAGGGGGTGTTGGGGCTGGTCGGCCACAAAATAACACCGACCGACCCAGCCAGTTCCCTAGAACCGGGTCTGTTCTTCTGGGGTGGGGCTGGGAGTGGCCAGGCCTGGCTGGGAACCAAGGGTCTCCAGTCCATCCAGCTGCAGTGGGTAACACCCAACGTTAGCTCCATCGAATGCAGCTGGTTTAGTGCCACAGCAGCTGTGATTTCAGTGCAGGTCTGCGCATGGGGTGGCTGTAGCGCTTCTCCACCTGCTGGGGAGAGCCAGGCAGCAGGGACGCCCATGGGGATTCAGAGCGCACTGTCCATGTGAACAACATGTTGTGCAGAAGGGGTTCTGAGCTAGTCACCTCTGCAGCACAGCCCAGGAGGACCAGCTCATTGGGTCCCAGGCTGCCCCCAGTTTCGTTGGAGCTGTTAAGTGCAGCTGGCTCTCTGTCTGCCCATCACCCAGTCAGGGGGTTTTGAGGGAACTCTCCCCAACCCGCCACATACAGAGACTCTCCAGGGGCCCTGCAGAGAGTGTCTAAGTGTCGCTCCCCATTGCTCTGCAGCCAGCATTTGCCACTCAGGGCTCCCCCAGACTCCTGCTCCCCTCCCCCTCTGACTTCCCAGTCACCTTCTTCAGCCCGACGTGCCTTCTGCTGCCCTTCTGAGGGCCACAGGGCCCATATGCTTGTTCTAAACCCTGCCTGGCCCATGCCGGCCTCACAGCACTGGAGCTCAGAGCTGATTCATCAGCTGCACATTGCCCTGAGAGGGACTCCAGCAAATCTACATGGTCCTGGCCCAGCTGGATATGATAGGGAGAGAAGCCAGCCCTGGGGGTGGGGCAGAGAGAACCAGGTGGGAGTCCAGGAAGTCCATGGAGTGACCAGCTGGACACAGAGAGGGAAAGGCGCATGGGGAGACTAAGAGCAGTTTCCAGGCTCTGCCAGTGTCCAGCCCAGACTGGATTCCCAGTGCAGCGACTCTGCCAATAAAACTGGTGGGGGGCACATGACCTTTGGTACTGGGAGCCCTCACCCCGACTCCCAGCAGGGTATGTTCCCTGCCTGCATTCTTCGCCCCCACCTATAGGGCTCCTTAGCTGCCACTACCCAGTCAGGGGGGTCCCTCAAACTCCCTGACTGGATGGTGGGCAAACAGCGAGCCAGTGGTACTTAGCAGCTCAAATGAAACTTGGGGCAGCCTGGGGCCCAAACATTCCCTCCCTCCCTCCTCCTGCCATATGACCAGTCTCTGTCCCCAAACACCCCCACCCTGCTCCCCTGGGATGTGGGAGCTGGATAGCAGACTAGGCCAGAAGTGGAGCTCTGAAGCTGCATTTTCACACTGTGCAGAGTTGAGCCTTAATGATGAACATTCCGTCTTTCTACATTGTGAGCAGCCCTGGGCCAAAATTCCGGTTTTATTTGAATGAAAAAAATTCAAATAAACAATTTTGTTCAAAATTTTTTTAAAAAAAGGGGGGGTTTTCTGACAAAATAATTTAAAGTGAAACAAAACAAAATAAAAATGTCCATTCAAAAGAAAACAAAATGAGCAAACATTAGATTTTGGTTAAACTATTATTCATGGAAAAAAATTCTGTGGAAAAATGTCACCCAGTTCTAACTTTGTGAAAACGACCGAGTTCTCTTCAACTTCTGTCCTGAGATGTCAGGGATTTTCGGTTGCCTTCCCAAGCTTAACTCCGTGCTGACCTAGTGGGGTTTTGGTTAGTTGGTTTCTTGGCCATTTTGCTGAAATAGAACAGGATGTTCAAGTCTCATCTTTATTAGATTTTCCCTGCATAAATAGTGAAGCCGCCATGTTCCCTGATTACCCAGAAGTAGGGCCTGCTGCCTTTCCCCTGAGTGTGAGCTGAATGGAGATGTAAGGTCCTAGCCAGAGAACCAGCCATGGGAAGAAATCTCCTCACAGCTGGATCTCTGAAAACAGACTCAGTGTCACCAAGGTGACACACAGAGAGCACATGGCATCACTGATACCCCCTGTCCTTATTACTCCCCACAGGGAACAAGTCCAGCGTGACACCAGCAACACTCCTGAAGATCATATTGAATGTAAGAGCTTTTGTAGAGTATTGGGGTTACCGGGGTCACATGCACATGAGGGAGAAAGGTGGGGGTTGGGGATAAATGTGTTAATCGGTGGGGGCTGGACAGATCCCAGATCAGACTGTCTGGCCAAGAGTTACAAGAACAAACTGCCTGTGATCAAAGTGGATGAGGACAGAGAGTTCTTGGGGCCCCAGGGTTCATGCATCTGAGTCCCTGAGGTTCCTTTGTACCACCCTTTGTCTGTAAACCCCAGTCCTGTATTGCCATGGCTTAGGGGACTGAGCCAAAGTGCTACCACTTACCGTCCTTCATGGAAAGGACACAACCCAGGGAAAGCTCCCAGTGGAAAGTGTTCCAGACCCTTCCCTGGGACCTGGGTGCAAGAGAGCCTCATGGGATCTGTAGTTCAGGTGTCTCATGCTCTCCCATGATGCACCATTATCCCCTGGTTGCAGTGTATCATGGGAGATGAAGTCCAGCCAACCAGCTCAACCTATAGAGGAGAATATCAGCATGAGGCAACTGCACTAAAAGTCCCACGTGGCACCCAGGTGATATTTGAATCAGAATATTTCTGCTTTTGGCCAAAATATTTCAGGTTTGGGGCACTCATTTTTTGAACAAAATGTTGAATTTTTTTGCCAAAACCCACCTCAGTTTGTGACAAAATAGGTCTGCAGAAACCCAAACAGACAGTTTCCACTGAATACTTCAACAGCCGCATTAAATCCTTCTGCTCCGGTATCCCCTAGCGACCCTGATCAGGATCAGGCTCCATTGTGCTCGGTGCTGCCCATGGGGGAGCCCTGCCCTGGCTGGGGGAGAGGTGGTAGCCGGGGGGGTTATAATTTGTGCTTAGCAAGGTGCCTTCCCTTAAGGGCATTTACACCCAAGTGACAATGTGTAACTGTCATTCTCTCCCCAGATGCCTCCGTGAATTGGGTGGGAAGCGCCAGGGTGAGTCTCAGCTTTTATTAATGACAAAGTGAAGTGATAGAAAAGAGTGATTCATTTGTCCAGCTCGGCAGTGACCCGTGGGTTTGGGACATGGATTTACTCAGGATTCCCAGTCTTCAGGTTGTGTCTGTTACCCTGGTCTCACTGCTGCTGCCCCAGATCCCCACCCAGGAGGAGGTACCTGCCTCCCACATCTGCTGTTAGCCTGGCCAGTCAGGCCCTGCCCACAGGAGACACGCATCCCGGCAAGAGGAAAATATCCTTCCCAAACTCCACACCGCAGAATCCCCCATGGCCTCAAAATCTATCTGGCTACAGAGGGGATTTCCCCCACCAGCCTCTGCAGTCAAACAAACAACCAGTGCAGAGATGTTCAAGGTTTCAAAGTTCCTATTAAAACTCCTGGGAACTGGATGATGAAATCCCCCAGGCGGGTTTGAAAACCTCCAAAATGTTACTCAAGTGGGAATCTGCTCTAGTGAGACAGATCCTATAAGTGAAGCCCCAGCACCATTTGCTGGTAACCCTCCCCACCATGGGCCGCCCGCCCAAAGGGGAAGGAAGACAGGCAAGGGGTGAAATCCTGGGAGTTTCACATTGACTTCAATGGGGGCAGAATTTCCCCCTATGGGTCTCCATGCGATGTAGGTGTAAGTGAGGCATGCAAGGTCTCACACTGCTAGCAGCGGCAGTGTGGTGGTGCACACACCCAGGGTACCATATTAGTGGCAGGGAAAGCTGCTAACACAGAGCTTCTGTCCCCCAATTGCTTCCTTATGATAATTATTTGGCCATACTCCAGCTGATATTGGCAATGAACAATAATCCTGGACTTTTATTTCTCCTCCTCTAAAGATCCATGGGAGGAGTTTGGGTCATTGAAGTTCTGTCCTAGTATTATTATTATTTTTAATATGTAACATTTTCTTGAGTGTTTAAAGCAGTGTCACAAAGGGAAGAGCTGTGCGCTGCTATCATGATGGCATAGCTGGTCTCCTCGGAGTTAAGGTTAAAGATAGCATTCTGTCATCGCTCTTATTTTCACACACACCTCCACACACCCATTCTAGAGAGTATGAAATTTGATTACCATGTCTCATCACTATGTAGATCTTGTCCTGAAAGTTTGAGACAAACAACTCCAGTGATCTCAAAGAGAGGGAGTTTCATTCACTTTCCAGAGGTTTTCCTAGAATTACTGTGGCTGTTCTCATGCATTATAATCTGGATGATGATTGCACCCTCAGCAAGTTTGCGGATGACACTAAGCTGAAGGAAGAGGTAGATACACTGGACGGTATGGGTTAGGCACCAGAGGGACCTAGACAATTGGAGGATTGGGCCAAAAGAAATCTGATGAGGTTCAACAAGGACAAGTGCAGAGTCCTGCACTTAGAAAGGAAGAATCCCATGCACTGCTACAGGCTGGGGACCAACTGGCTAAGCGGCAGTTCTGCAGAAAAGGACGGGGGGATTACAGTGGCTGAGAAGCTGGATATGAGTAAGCAGTGTGTCCTTGTTGCCAAGAAGGCTAATGGCATATAGAGCTGCATTAATAGAAGCATTGCCAGCAGATCGAAGGAAGTGATTATTCCCCTCTATTCGTCACTGGTGAGGCCACATCTGGAGTATTGTGTCCAGTTTTCACACCCCACCACCACTACCACTACAGAAAGGATGTGGACAAATTGGAGAGAATCCAGTAGAGGGCAACAAAAATGATTAGGGGGCTGATGCACATGACTTATGAGGGGAGGCTGAGGGAACTGAGCTTGTTTAGTCTGCAGAAGAGAAGAGTGAAGCACATTTGATAGCAGCCTTCAGCTACCTCAAGGAGGATTCCAAAGAGGATGGATCTAGACTGTTCTCAGTGGTACCTGATGACAGAACAAGGAGTAATGGTCTCAAGTTGCAGTGGGGGAGGTTTAGATTGGATATTAGGAAAAACTATTTCACTAGGAGGGTGGTGAAGCACTGGAATGGGTTACCTAGGGAGGTGGTGGAATCTCCATCCTTAGAGGTTTTTAAGGTCAGGCTTGACAAAATCCTGGCTGGGATGATTTAGTTGGGGTTGGTCCTGCTTTAAGCAGGGAGTTGGCCTGGATGACCTCCTGAGGTCTCTTCCAACCCTAGTCTTCTATGAATCTATGCTAACAAATATTGATTTATCCCTTAGAACTTTTAGTAATTGACTGTAGGACAGGGTACTATTTGCAGAGATTTTTGTGAATTCTGAAGCTGGTTTAACCCTCTCAATATTATACATATTGGTTCTCCTTTGACCCAATATGTAGCCAATAATCTAGGTCAGGGGTAGGCAACCTATGTCACGCGTGCCGAACGCGACACACAAGCTGATTTTCAGTGGCACTCACACTGCTGGGGTCCTGGCCACCGGTCCAGAGGGCTCTGCATTTTAATTTAATTTTAAATGAAGCTTCTTAAACATTTTTAAAACCTTATTTACTTTACATACAACAATAGTTTAGTTATATATTATAGATTTATAGAAAGAGACCTTCTAAAAACGTTAAAATGTATTACTGGCACGCGAAACCTTAAATTAGAGTGAATAAATGAAGACTTGGCACACCATTTCTGAAAGGTTGCCGACCACTGATCTAGGTCTTGTGCATAGTAAGATTGAGAGGTGAAAGTGATGACAGACACAGGTATGTTCATAGATGCAACCCCATTTATTTACATAATATCTACAAAATAGTGTTTCCTTGAATGCAACAGGAACCAAACAACAGGAGACACTTTCTTTGATCCCATCTCCAAGTCGCTTTCCAGCCAACACTCTGCCCAAAAGCTCTCTCTTTCTAACTGGGGGCAATAAAGGGTCAGACCGAGGCTGGGGAGCGAGAAATCTGAGCTGCATGCCTCAGAGAAGTTAATGTAGGAAGTTAGGTTGATGGTGTTTCCCAGTCTAGATGCCCATTAGAACTGCTTGTGAGGTACATAAAGCAGTGTTGTCAGATGGACATTTTCTGGCTTAATTTCTCTGGTTTTAAACTGGCTTAGCAAAAAAATAACATTACTGTGTTTATCTTAAAGCATCCACAGCCCCAGATTGAAGAGACGCCGACATATGCAGCGATCACTCTGCAGCGGGGCAGATATCATTAATGCTCCAGTTGCTGAAATGCAGGACTCGTCACAGCCCAGCCACATCAAAGACCCTCCCGAAATCAGAAGCAACTGTAGGGGGCGTGCAGTCAGAAAGTGAGAGACCTTCTCTGGGGCCACAGCTAGACAATGCACAGTGACCCGAAGTGCTGTAGGACACTAGAATATTCTTAGGGCAAATGCTACTTGTTTTCCTATTAGAAAAAAAAGTTTCTTATGAATAACATTGGGAAAAATACCCAAACCCTATATTTCTACCCCCGGACTCTTTATATGGACAACTCAGCTCCCGAGTCCTCTCAGGTCTGTTTAGTGATTCCATTGCCAACCCAAAGTATCCAAAAATCATGAGCCCCTCCCTCCCCCTCCAAATCCCAAGATTAACTCAAGAATTCATAAGGTGGTTGTTTTTTTTAATTATACATTTTGTTTGCTTTTATTGGACTTCTGGTGTTTGACCTTTTGGAGGTCAGGTTTTCCAGGTGTTCTTCACAACCAGGAGGGCTAGAAATGTACACATTTCAACAAAACCCAAGATTCTCACATAATCCCAGCACCTCAGGAGTGGGGCTTTAAGAAAAATGGCAAATATTATGAGATGTGCTGTGGAATCATGAGAACTGACAACAGCATCACGGTCAACTTTGAATTTGCAGGAATGTTTAATGTCATGTGGGTTTGTAGGGATGTGATGAAATATAAATGTCAAGCAAAAAATATTAGTCACAAGCTATGGCTTGGTGAAACTGTTCGTTGGCCTCATCCAGAGAGTGCAGCCATGTGGTTGCAAGAGAACATCATGCCAGTATTTGGCTCCGTGGAAAGTAGTCACTGCATGAAGCAATTACATCGCTTTGGTGTATGGGTTTGAGCTGATGTTTGGCAGGAATTGTAGACTGATGGCCAGGTTTCTGTAAGTGCCAACACCCAGCAGCTGATAAAAACTCTCATTTGAGAACAATGATTGACAGCTACTGGGTCCTGGGTGCTTTGGAAAATCTTGCCACGGCATTTAGGTGCTTAATTGAGAGCCGAACTCTGGGAAATCTGGCCATGTTGTGAGCTTTCCAATGAGCGACAGAAGCCCTGCTGCTGGTACAATCAGCTCCTGAGTGATGTCTCTGGATCATGCTGCAGATACTGGTGGATTTGGGAATCGTTCTTTCCCTCTTGTACCTTTGTTTTGTGTTGCTAGTTCAAGGTTTTTGAACCATTGTGAGTGTGTTTAACTATCCAGAGAAGCACTTTTCTGCAGGGCTTTGAGCTCCCTGGCACATTTCCATAGCGACTCAGGCAGCTTTCAACTTTCAGGTAATTAATTAACTGAATTGTGTGGGGGGGGGGGAAAGCATCATCTTCTTTCTGCTCTTCTGCTGCAGGTTCATGCAGACGATAACCCACCTCCTTCCTCCCTCTCAGCTGGCTTTTCCTTAGCTTTGCCACCCCTAGCGCTCAAAAATCACAAGTCAGGCCACCCAGATTATGCTTAAAAAACAAGAGGTTTTAGAAATGATCAGTGTTGGATTCTTTGTATTTGCTTCCTGGTGCTGGAGCCGTAAAGATAAAAACTTATAGGGCTGCTCAGGAAAATTAATCTGAATTAACTAAAAGTATGAATTTAAAGTGGGTTAATTAAACTGCATTAAATTCCTGTGTGGACACTCTTACTCAGAATTAAAGCCTTAATTCAACTGGTGCTAAACTCACTTCCAACATGAATTAACCTGTGAGTGGGAGAGTGGAGGGGGCCTGGGGAGATACCATTGAGCAGTGCTGCACAATAAGCCCCTGTGGTAAGGTAACAGTCTTTGCCTAGGTAACTGCTCCAGCTCGTTAGGGACACTGTCAGTCACTTTGCCCTGAGCCTACAGACCTCTATTCACTCCCAGCCAGGCCAGGGACACACCGAGCTCTGTCAGTTCTTAGCCCTGCCATGAACTGTCCCAGCCAGACAGCCCAGCCCAGCTCCTTCCTTCACTACAAATAATCCCTCCTTCCAGAGACACTGTATGATTAGGGGGAAAGGCTGGGCTCATGCTTAAGGCACCAGGGTGGAACTCCTGGGAGATTGAGATTCAAGTCCCAACTCTGCTGCACAGTCCTTGGGCGTGTCACTTCCTCTCCCTGGACCACAGCTCCCCATCTGTGAAATGGGGACAATAATTCTGTCTTGTCTAAGGGGACAATTTTCAAAGTCCCTCTGGGATTTAGGAACAGAAGTGCGTGATTGTGCTCTGTGTCCAATGCCTTATGCTTCTAAATCCCTCCAGTGCTTTTGAAAATCCTCGCTTAGATTGGGAACTCCTCCTGGCAGGGGCTGCCTCTCACTAAGGGTTCATCTGCACAGGGAAATGGACCAGCAGAACTACAACAGTATAACTGATTCACTGCAGTTATCCTGGGCTAAATCCCCATGGGGACACTCTTATTGTGGAACGAGAGAGCCTTGGTCAGGGTTAGTTTATACCATTTTCAAAGTGACATAAGCTAAACTGGACAAAACCCCTCGTACACTGGAATAAGAGTGTCCCCATGGGGAGTTATCCCTGGTTAGCTGTAGTGGATTAGTTTAGATTCATAGATTCTAGGACTGGAAGGGACCTCGAGAGGTCATCGAGTCCAGTCCCCTGCCCGCATGGCAGGACCAAATACTGTCTAGACCATCCCTGATAGACATTTATCTAACCTACTCTTAAATGTCTCCAGAGATAGAGATTCCACAACCTCCCTAGGCAATTTATTCCAGTGTTTAACCACCCTGACAGTTAGGAACTTTTTCCTAATGTCCAACCTAGACCTCCCTTGCTGCAGTTTAAACCCATTGCTTCTGGTTCTATCCTTAGAGGCTAAGGTGAACAAGTTTTCTCCCTCCTCCTTATAACACCCTTTTAAATACCTGAAAACTGCTAGCATGTCCCCTCTCAGTCTTCTCTTTTCCAAACTAAACAAACCCAATTCTTTCAGCCTTCCTTCATAGGTCATGTTCTCAAGACCTTTAATCATTCTTGTTGCTCTTCTCTGGACCCTTTCCAATTTCTCCACATCTTTTTTAAAATGCGGCGCCCAGAACTGGACACAATACTCCAGCTGAGGCCTAACCAGAGCAGAGTAGAGCGGAAGAATGACTTCTCGTGTCTTGCTCACAACACACCTGTTAATACATCCCAGAATCATGTTTGCTTTTTTTGCAACAGCATCACACTGTTGACTCATATTTAGCTTGTGGTCCACTATAACCCCTAGATCCCTTTCTGCCGTAAGTTAGACAAGTATAGTTCTGCTGGTCAAATTCCCCATGCAGACCAGCCCTTACTGTCTGCAGCACCCAGTGCAAAGGGGCCCTGGCCTTCGCTGCGGTCTCTGGTGGGTGTTTTTATATAAATAATAACGGCAAAATGCAGTCTGGGCTCAGGCAACAAGGGCAGGACAAGGAGCAAAGGAACAAGGTCTCCGTCCCTACTAGAAAAACAACAAGGAGCCCAGTGGCATCTTAAAGACCAGCAGATTTATTTGGGCATAAGCTTTCATGGGTAAAAAACCTCACTTCTTCAGATGCATTTTACCCATGAAAGCTTATGCCCACATAAACCTGTTAGTCTTTAAGGTGCCACCGGATTCCTTGTTGTTTTTGTGGATACAGTCTAACACAGCTACCCCCTGATACTTGTCCCTGCTAGGGTTGCCAACTTTCCAATTTCTGAAAACTGGACACCCCTGCTCCGCCTTCTCCCCTACTCTTCTTTCCCTGCCCGCCAGGCCAGGGACCGCCACACTCCCCCCACCCCACCAGTTACGTGGAGGGGACAGGAGATTCTCTCTCCATAAGCCACTCACTCAAGTCACAGAAAAATCTGTGGACAAGCTGGGACTAGAGCCCAGGAGTCCTGAGCTCCAGACCCCCATGCTCTAACGCATGAGCCTACACTCCCCACCCAGAGCAGAGGATGGAACCCAGGTGTCCTGGCTCCCAGCCCCCCCTACTCTAACCACTACCCCCCACACCTCTTCCAGAGCCAGGGACAGAGCCCAGGAGTCCTGACTCCCAGTTCCTCCAGGCCCCCAACACCAAGGCAAGGGACAGTCCCAAACACGCCCAGTTAGTCCTCTGCCAGTCTGGGTCTGTGGAAGTGAGGGCAGGGGGCTGCTCACTTCCATCTGGGGAACTTGCCCCATTGTTTATAGCCACACATACACGGCAGCTGTGACTCGCTCACCTGGGCTGGCTCCAGAAAATGTACACAGAAATATTGGTTCCGGGGTCTCCACACTTCTCCAGAGGGGTTTACTGAGCCTCTGCGCTTGGTTCCTCTGCACCCCACAGTGAAGGGCTCCTGGGTCCCCAGCTTCTGGGCTACCTAGGCTGCAACTGGGGCGGCTGGCTGCAAAGCGCTGGAGCCTGCCAACTTCTGCTGCCCAGAGTGAGCGGGTGCTCTAGTTCCCAGGGAGCGGTGCCAGGGAGCAACCGAGCTCCTACCTGGGCAGTGATAATGCCATGTGGGGAGCCGAGACTGGCAGTTTGGCCTAGCCCGGCCCTTCAGGGGAACAGGCCCTGCGTGGCGCACCGAGCCCAGACCGCTCTGCAGCCAACAGGTAGCGAATGGAGCGGCGCCAGGAGCTGCTCTTTGAACAGCCATCTCCCGACATCCACGCCCCGCAGGTAGCATTTTGCCCCCTTCCTTCCACAGACTCTTTGGTGTGCTCAGAGCTTTCCCTTCTCTCGCTCGCTCTGCTCGCAGGACCAGTGCAAACCTGTGGGCACTCCCCTTCTCCAGCCCTGGGCCGACCCACTAGTTAAGCAGAGCTGCCGCCCCGGGCTGCGAAATGCCTCCTGTAGCCACCACTGAGCATGGACAGCAGTTATCATAAGCAGGGGGAGGCTGTGCCTCTCCAAACAGCCTAGCATGCCCCACCCATGCTCCGCCCCAGGGCCAGGCCCCTCCTACAGTTCCCAGTGCTCTGTCCTGGCTGGCCCAGGCCAGCTGGTGCTGGCCTGCCTGCCTTCTGC
Source organism: Trachemys scripta elegans (assembly GCF_013100865.1). Lineage (NCBI taxonomy): Eukaryota > Metazoa > Chordata > Testudines > Emydidae > Trachemys > Trachemys scripta. The sequence continues at coordinate 4,340,986 of NW_023260511.1, forward strand.
AGGGACTTGGGGCAGCTGGTGCTGGGGCCGTGGTGCCCATCGGGAGCTTGGACCGCACCGCCCGGTGCACTGGGGGCGCTGCCACCTGGCGCTCCGGGGCTGGCTACCTGGCACACCAGGGCTGGGGGTGATGCAGCCATTCCTGCCGGCCACCCAGCAGACTGGGGCTGGGGTATCGTCCCCTGGCCTTATGGTGCTGGGGAGAGGGGCCGTGGTGGGGGTGCTCTGGACTCCTGTGGGAGAGGAGGGAGAAGAGGAGGGGGAGGGGCAAGGCTTCAGGCACAAGGTGGGAGGAACCGGGGGCTAGCCTCCCCAAAAGCTGGGTTACTGGCCACCCACGCAGCTGAGGCTTTCCATCAACAGCTGAGCAGCTGCTGGTCTTCCCACTCTCTCGGCAGGGAGGCTGATCACGGTTACTCTGGTAACCAGACTTTTAGTGCTGACCGGACATTGCCAGGTCCCCTTTTTGACCCAACATTCCAGTCAAAAACAGGACACCCAGCAACCCCAGCAGGGCCGGCTCCAGGCACCAGTGAACGAAGCAGGTACTTAGGGTGGCCAATGGGAAGGGGCGGCACCTCCGGGTTTTCAGCGGCAATTTGGTGGCGGGTCCCTCAGTCCCTCTCAGACTGAAGGACCCGCCACTGAATTGCCACTGAGGAATGAAGCAGCATGGTTCAGCTGCCGCCTAAGTGCCACCGATCACGGCTTTTTCCCCCCCCTCCTTCACCTCTTGGGGTGGCAAAAAAGTCTGAGCCGGCCTTTAACCCCAGTCCCTGCTTCAATATTCCATACCCTAGCTGGGTATTCTTCTGTCTCCAGTGGAGCCTTGGGATTCAGCTGTCAGACTCTGAGTGTAACCCACGTGCCAAATAGGGAGATATCTCTGTAAAAGATCTAGAGCAAAGGGGGAGAGGAATACATTTTGTCTGGGGCACTATTGCTAGGCAGATGCACAATTAGTATTGCACATCCCCAAGTTTTGAAACTGGGTGTAGCAGTTTTGAGTATGCTCAATAGGTTCCCTGTAGCTGGACTCATAAACTCCATTGAAGCCAGTAGTCAGGGCAGCTGCTTTACAGAAACACATGTGACCTGCATGGGCTGGGAGAAGCTCAGCTCCAAGAGCAAAAATCAAGCTGCTTTCTTGTAACTCTGAATTTTGCAGCAGGTTAGTGCTATTGTTAACTTTCCAGCAGAGAAGCACAAAGCCATGTTTCAGGGTTCCTTCCCCACTCTGAACTCAAGGGTACAGATGTAGGGACCCGCATGAAAGCCCCCTAAGCTTATTTACCAGCTTAGATCAATATGCTGCCACCACCCAAATAGTTTGTCTCATTTGGGAAATTCAGTCTCCACCCAAAAATCTTTCCATTCCGAGTACTATAATCCTTCCCTGGGTAGCCTTGAGGGACTCCTCCACCAAGTCCCTGGTGAACACCGATCCAAACCCCTTGGATCTTAAAACAAGGAGAATTTAACTATTCCCCCCTCCTTTCCCCCACCAATTCCTGGTGAGTCCAGATCCAATTCCCTTGGATCTTAAAACAAGGAAAAATCAATCAGGTTCTTAAAAGAAGAATTTTAATTAAAGAAAAAGGTAAAAAATCATCTCTGTAAAATCAGGATGGAAAATAACTTTACAGGGTAATCAAACTTAAAGAGCCCAGAGGAACCTCCTGTAGCCTTAGGTTCAAAGTTACAGCAAACAGGGATAAACCTCCCTCTAGCAAAGGAACATTTACAAGTTGAGAAAACAAAGATAAAACTAACATGCCTTGCCTGGCTGTTACTTACAAATCTGAAATATGAGAGACTTGTTCAGAAAGATTTGGAGAGCATGGATTGATGTCCGGTCCCTCTTAGTCCCAAGAGCAAACACCCACCAAAACAAAGAGCACAAACAAAAGCCTTCCCCCTCCCCAAGATTTGAAAGTATCTTGTCCCCTTATTGGTCCTTTGGGTCAGGTGTCAGCCAGGTTACCTGAGCTTCTTAATCCTTTACAGGTAAAAGGATTTTGGAGTCTCTGGCCAGGAGGGATTTTATAGTACTGTACACAGGAGGGTTGCTACCCTTCCCTTTATAGTTATAAAAAAGGGAGGGAAAACTAATGTCTTTCCTTTTAATTCTATACCTTAAATGTTATTTAATTTTAGTCAAATTGTCTTGTCGCATTCCTGCCAGGGGAGTGTGCCCGCGGGCTTTCCGCGCTCCAGCCAGGGGAGCGGGGCCACGGGTTTTCCGCGCTCCTGACAGGGTAGCGGGTCAGGGGCTTGCTGCACTCTGCCCAGTGCTCCGGCCGGGGAAGCGGGGCCAAGGGTTAGCCGCACTCCAACTGGGAGAGTGGGGCCGGGGGCTTTATGCCTCCTTGAGTGAAACAAAGTTCCCAAATATCCATAAGGTGACACTGAAAATCCTTGTTTTGTTTGCCTCCACTTATGTGTGCAAACAGACATTTTCCTGCTGAATTACAATGAATCTCGCTACAGATCCCAGTTAACTGATCAGCATCTCAGCTCATTATTGCGGATTTCCACGACAAGATTGACACCGGACTTTGATGCCATTGTAAAAAAAGGGTGACCAGCTGCATTATTCACATTAATCAAATACGCTGTGGAAAGGGGCTAAGTTTGGTTTAATTATTGCAATACGTTGTTATGATGGTATATTTATAATAATAAGTAAGGTTTTATGTTTATTTCCACTAAAATGTATCTTTATTAAATAGAGTTTATTTGAATATTTCTGAATTGTTAATTTTGTGAGTGTTCATGGCCCGCCATGAGGCAGTCAGGGAGCAGGAAGAGGGAGGGGGCAGGGGCCAGGCTGTATGGGGAGGCACAGCCTTCCCTACCTGGTCCTCCGTACTGTTTCGCGATGCCAATGTGGCCCTAGGGCCAAAAAGTTTGCCCACCCCTGGCCTAAACTCACAGACCTGCCCTTATCCCAGCAGTAGGGTTTCTAAAAGAAACCAATCCCCTTTAGGGATGACTGTGGGGGAGATAAGGAGTTTCTGCTCCGGGGCAGAGTTGAGGAAACAAAGCAGAGAAATATGGGGAGATTTCCCCCAAACAGTGAAGTCACTTCCCTGCCCCATCGACAGCCTCACCACACATGGCGGGTTTCTCTCTGACCAGCGTGGCAAATTACACATGGAAATAACTAGGAATTCTTATTCCACTTCACTGTTATTGCTAACCACAAACCCAGCATTCATGAGCAGCCTTACAATAACAATCAAGTGTGACTGCAGCCTGAGCATTTACAATCAACCCTACAACAACAAACCAGCGTGATCGCAGCCCCTGCACTCACAAGCAACACTGCAAAAACAAACCAGCAGGAGTGACCCCACAGCTCTCAAAAAGACCTTTAGATAACAAACCAGTAAGCCTGCAGCCACAACACAAGTAACCTCATACTTATGGAGAACCCTGCAATAACAATCCCATATGGAGTGTGTCCCAGTGCTCATGGGTGTACCTACAAAAATAAATCAAAATGCAACTCCAGCAGTCAAACTTTCAAACAACTTTGTGTGCAGTCCTGGCACTCAGCAATGACCCCAAACAAACCAGTTTGTGTTCTCACAAGCAGAGCTAGGCAAAAATTTCTGGACAAATAGTTTACTTGCCAAAAAATGCTGTTTTGGCCAACCCAAGACTATTCACAAATTGGACATGATTCACAAATTGGACAAAGGTTTTTAATACGTTGTTCAGGCCAGCTTCAAAAGTGTGTGTATAATCCCTAAATAGCAGCTAAAAATTTGCTATTTCTTGGGCCAAAGAGCAGGAGAACTACTCTCCAGCCTAGTCATTAAGGCACTCAGGAGGAAGAAGATGCTGCCTAAAAACTACTCTCTTCTCATTCAGAGGAGAGATTTGAATCCATAGCTCCTACCACCCATCTGAGTCCCTCAATCCCCAGCCTGGAGAGTCGTTCTCACTCACTCGCTGTATGCCCCAATTCATATTTAAGTAGTTATGCAAAGTGGAACAGCCTCCACCTGAGAGCAGCCCAGCCCAGCCCAGAGTGGCCTGTGACATGGGCGTTACGATGCTCACGCTGAGTTCAAGACCCTGCTCCAAAGCAGGGTTGCAAATGTGGATCTCCCACATCCCAGACAAGTGTATCAACCCCGGGGCAAAGGTTGGGATGGGGAGGCACTTTTAGGAAGCTGCCCTGAATGAAACATTTTCTATGACCCAAAGCAGACTTTCCTGATTTATTGGTAAATTCCAAACTTGTTTGGAACAGACCCAAATACCTGCTCTGAGTTTTCAGGTTGCTGCTAGCCTGAGACATCAGTTCCTCGCCCAGCTCCACCCACAAGTGACCGTCCAATAACACACAGTCGCAGCGACATCGCAGATGTCTATAAACCCACCACTGACACCTTCAAAATACACCCATTGGAAATGAATGAAACCCCCAGATACTGATCCCGGAGCAACCCCTAGGCTCCGGGACTCGCCCTTTAGCCTCAGGGAGGGGGGGAGCAGGATCAACTCCGCTGAAGGCAACGTGGGGTGTCTGTCGGGGGTGTCTCTGCTGTACGGCTTGCCCTGGCCTCTGTCACTTGGGGTCCCAGCATATCCCATATGACATAAGGGATCTCCTGCAACAACCGCCTCTCCCTGTCAGTGGATCCCTGCCCCACGATGGGGGCAGATCAGAAAGTTGGGGTCATTAATTATGTCTTGCATGTGAGGGAGACCCCTGGGTGCCCAGAAACAAAAAGGGCAGCTCCCCTGGCCCCTCTCCTCCCCAGCCCCATTTCTATTCTGCTCCTCTCCCGTCCCCGATCCTTTTTCCATCCCGTTCTCCTCCCCTTCCCTTCTCCTCTCGCTCCCCCATCCTGTTTCCATCCACTGTTCTCCTCCCCCATCTCCCCCCCTTCCCTTCTCCTCCCCCATCCCCATTTCTACTCTCCCCTCCCCCTGCCCAACCCCGTCTCCTCCATCCATCCCACTGGCCCCCTCTTATCTGAGGGCTTTTCCTGACCCCACCTCCAGCCTATTGAGGTCTTCCCTCAGCTGATATTTTGATCTCCCCTCCTGCTCCCATCGCCCTCCTCAGGTGACAGTTGGGCTCCCCCCATCCACCCCAAGTGACAGTTGGCTGCTCCCCGCCCCCAGATGGTCCCGTCACTGACTCTGCTCGCCAGGCCCCTCCCCACACAGGCGTTTCCCAAGTCGCTGCAGGCGGCTCCGGCCCATCCCCCGAGCTCGCCGCACCCAGGGCTGGAGGGTTCGGCCCATCCCAGCAGGGCCCCGTCAGGCTACAGCCAGTCTCCAGCCCACAGAGCAAAGGGCCCACGTAGCCCCTGACTGTTTGCTCCCACCGTGCCCTGAAATGCAAACACGTGGGTTACGCTGGCATTGCTCAGCCACAGCCAGATGCCCGAGTGAGCGTGGGGAAGAGATGGGTTCTGCCTGCTGAGGTGCCAGCGCTGGAGAGGCACCATGCAAAATTCCCACCTTTGTGAGCCGGGCTGGAGTCCAGCTGGCCCAGGGATCGTGGGGCCCCTGGTTTGTTGGGTGTGTCTGTTTTTTTATTAGCCAGACAAGGCGGGTGAGGTCAAACCTTCTATTGGACCAACTTCTGCTGGTGAGAAAGATGCTTTTGAGTTACATAGTTCTGCTATCCTGGGACCTACACGGCTACAACCATTTTTATTTTTATGGTAAGACATACTGGGGTAGCGATGACCTCAAGAAGCAAGAGCCAGTGTCCACCACTGCCAAAGGAAAGGCTGGCTATCAGCATAGGTGGGATTCAAACCCACCGACGACAAATACAAAGGATCAGCCTTAACTCCTCAGCCACTGCTTCACCCGATGGGGCCTCTTTCACATGAGCTGTTATTTCATCAAATAGGATCACGCACCCAAGTGAATATAGACAAGGAAATATAAGCTAGCCTGCAGGCATACCAAGCCCATAGCCATATCATGCAGGATGGCTGAGTGGTTAAGGCCCCTAGACTACTAATCTGTTGTGCCCTACTGTCCCTGTTGGTTGTGGGTCATCACTTCTTCATTTTGTGGAGGCAGCCGCTCGATTGGTCTTCTGCACCTCTTCACCCAGCGAAGCCGTACAGTCACCAAAAGAACACTAAAAGCTCCCCACAAATTGGGTGCTGCAGCACTTGTGACACTAGGTAGGACTCAAACCTTGCTTACAATAATGAGAATCAAGCATGAAGCCTCTACATCACTGGTCTGCATGCAGGCCTCCCATGCTATGTCTGTTCTACCCTGGCTTGGGTGCCTGGCCTTGGCTAACCAAGGGACAGCTGGTAGTAAAGGGGCCATTTGGCTGATAAAATGACTGGTTAAGGTGCTGGATTGCCAATCTCTTGTTCTCTGCATTCCTGGGTTCAAGGGGTACCAAGAGCATCACAGTGGATCACAAACTGAATGTGAGTCAACAATTTGATGCGGTTACAAAAAAGACTAATGTCATTCTGGGAAGTATTAACAGGAGTGTCATATGTGTGGGAGAAAAACAAGTCCTCACTCTGAGGCTGGTTGCAACATGTCAGAGACAGAAGTACTGGGAGCATAAGCTTTCGTGGGTAAGAACCTCACTTCTTCAGATGCAAGTAATGGAAATCTCCAGAGGCAGGTATATTATCAGTGTGGAGATAACGAGGTTAGTTCAATCAGGGAGGGTAAGGTGCTCTGCTAGCAGTTGAGGTGTGAACACCAAGGGAGGAGAAACTGTTTCTGTAGTTGGAGAGCCATTCACAGTCTTTGTTTAATCCTGATCTGATGGTGTCAAATTTGCAAATGAACTGGAGCTCAGCAGTTTCTCTTTGGAGTCTGGTCCTGAAGTTTTTTTGCTGTAAGATGGCAACCTTTACATCTGCTATTGTGTGGCCAGGGAGGTTGAAGTGTTCTCCTACAGGTTTTTGTATATTGCCATTCCTGATATCTGACTTGTGTCCATTTATCCTCTTGCGTAGTGACTGTCCAGTTTGGCCAATGTACATAGCAGAGGGGCATTGCTGGCATATGATGGCATATATAACATTGGTGGACGTGCAGGTGAATGAGCCGGTGATGTTGTAGCTGATCTGGTTAGGTCCAGTGATGGTGTTGCTGGTGTAGATATGTGGGCAGAGTTGGCATCGAGGTTTGTTGCATGGGTTGGTTCCTGAGTTAGAGTTGTTATGGTGCGGTGCGTGGTTGCTGGTGAGAATATGCTTAAGGTTGGCAGGTTGTCTGTGGGCGAGGACTGGCCTGCCTCCCAAGGTCTGTGAAAGTGAGGGATCATTGTCCAGGATGGGTTGTAGATCACTGATGATGCGTTGGAGAGGTTTAAGCTGAGGACTGTAGGTGATGGCCAGTGGAGTTCTGTTGGTTTCTCTTCTGGGCCTGTCTTGTAGCAGGAGGCTTCTGGGTACACGTCTGGCTCTGTTGATTTGTTTCTTTATTTCCTTGTGTGGGTATCGTAGTTTTGAGAATGCTTGGTGAAGATCTTGTAGGTGTTGGTCTCTGTCTGAGAGGTTGGAGCAGATGCGATTGTACCTCAGTGCTTGGCTGTAGACGATGGATCGTGTGGTGTGACCGGGGTGGAAGCTGGAGGCATGAAGGTAGGCGTAGCGGTCGGTGGGTTTTCGGTATAGGGTGGTGTTAATGTGGCCATCGCTTATTTGTACGGTGGTGTCCAGGAAGTGGACCTCCCGTGTAGATTGGTCCAGGCTGAGGTTGATGGTGGGGTGGAAGCTGTTGAAAGCATGGTGGAATTCTTCCAGGGCCTCCTTCCCATGGGTCCAGATGATGAAGATGTCATCAATATAGCGTAGGTAGAGAAGGGGCATGAGTGGACGGGAGCTGAGGAAGCGTTGTTCCAGGTCAGCCATAAAAATGTTGGCATATTGTGGGGCCATGCGGGTGCCCATAGCGGTGCCACTGGTCTGGAGGTATATATTGTCACCAAATTTGAAATAATTGTGCGTGAGGATAAAGTCACAGAGCTCAGCAATAAGTTGTGCTGTGTCATCATCAGGGATACTGTTCCTGACAGCTTGTATTCCATCTGTATGTGGGATGTTTGTGTAGAGAGCCTCTACATCCATGGTGGCTAGGATGGTGTTTTCTGGGAGGTCACCAATGCATTGTAGTTTCCTCAGGAAATCTGTGGTGTCACGGAGATAGCTGGGAGTGCTGGTGGCGTAGGGTCTGAGTAGGGAGTCCACATATCCAGACAGTCCTTCAGTGAGAGTGCCAATGCCCGAGATGATGGGGCGTCCAGGATTTCCAGGTTTGTGGATCTTAGGTAGTAGATAGAATAACCCCGGTCGGGGCTCTAAGGGTATGTTGATTTGTTCCTGTGTTAGTGTAGGGAGTGTCCTGAGTAGATGGTGTAGTTTCTTAGTGTATTCCTCAGTGGGATCTGAGGAAAGCGGCCTGTAGAATTGGGTATTGGAGAGTTGTCTGGCAGCTTCCTTCTGGTAGTCAGACCTGTTCATGATGACAACAGCACCTCCTTTATCAGCCTCTTTGATGATAATGTCAGGGTGGTTTCTGAGGCTGTGGATGGCATTGCGTTCTGCACGACTTAGGTTATGAGGCAAGCGATGTTGTTTTTCCACAATTTCTGCCTGTGCACGTCGGCGGAAGCATTCTATGTATAGGTCCAGACTGTCATTTCGACCCTCAGGAGGAGTCCATGTGGAGTTCTTCTTCCTGTGTTGTTGGTGGGAGGGTATCTGTGTATCAGTGCGCTGTTCAGTGTTATCATGAAAGTATTCTTTGAGTCGGAGGCGGCGAAAGTAGGCTTCCAGATCACCACAGAACTGTATCATGTTCGTGGGGGTGCTGGGGCAAAAGGAGAGTCCCCGAGATAGGACAGACTTTTCTGCTGGGTTGAGTGTGTAGCTGGATAAATTGACGATATTGCTGGGTGAGTTAGGAGTACCCCTGTTGTGGCCCCATGTGGCAGGTAGGATTTTAGACAGCTTACGGTCCTTTTTCCTTTGTAGAGAGGTGAAGTGTGTGATGTAGATCTCCTGTCTTATTTTAGTAAAGTCCGTTTGTGTGGAGGGTTGGTTATTTATGAGAGTCTCCAGGTTGGAGAGCTCTTTCTTGATGTTTTTCTGTTTGCTGTATAGGATGCTGATCAGATGGTTCCTCAGTTTCTTTGATAACGTATGGCATAATCTCTCACTGTGGTCTGTGCAGTATGTAGATAGCAATGGATTTTTCACCTTCAGTCCATTTGGTATGATGTCCATCTGTTTGCATTTGGAAAGGAAGATGATATCTGTCTGTATTTGTGCAAGTTTCTTCATGAGGTTGATAGATTTCCATTCCATACGGCTAAATGCAGTGCCTTGCATGGTGTCAAGTATCAGAGGGGTAGCCGTGTTAGTCTGAATCTGTAAAAAGCAACAGAGGGTCCTGTGGCACCTTTGAGACTAACAGAAGTACTGGGAGCATAAGCTTTCGTGGGTAAGAACCTCACTTCTTCAGATGCAAGTAATGGAAATCTATCAACCTCATGAAGAAACTTGCACAAATACAGACAGATATCATCTTCCTTTCCAAATGCAAACAGATGGACATCATACCAAATGGACTGAAGGTGAAAAATCCATTGCTATCTACATACTGCACAGACCACAGTGAGAGATTATGCCATACGTTATCAAAGAAACTGAGGAACCATCTGATCAGCATCCTATACAGCAAACAGAAAAACATCAAGAAAGAGCTCTCCAACCTGGAGACTCTCATAAATAACCAACCCTCCACACAAACGGACTTTACTAAAATAAGACAGGAGATCTACATCACACACTTCACCTCTCTACAAAGGAAAAAGGACCGTAAGCTGTCTAAAATCCTACCTGCCACATGGGGCCACAACAGGGGTACTCCTAACTCACCCAGCAATATCGTCAATTTATCCAGCTACACACTCAACCCAGCAGAAAAGTCTGTCCTATCTCGGGGACTCTCCTTTTGCCCCAGCACCCCCACGAACATGATACAGTTCTGTGGTGATCTGGAAGCCTACTTTCGCCGCCTCCGACTCAAAGAATACTTTCATGATAACACTGAACAGCGCACTGATACACAGATACCCTCCCACCAACAACACAGGAAGAAGAACTCCACATGGACTCCTCCTGAGGGTCGAAATGACAGTCTGGACCTATACATAGAATGCTTCCGCCGACGTGCACAGGCAGAAATTGTGGAAAAACAACATCGCTTGCCTCATAACCTAAGTCGTGCAGAACGCAATGCCATCCACAGCCTCAGAAACCACCCTGACATTATCATCAAAGAGGCTGATAAAGGAGGTGCTGTTGTCATCATGAACAGGTCTGACTACCAGAAGGAAGCTGCCAGACAACTCTCCAATACCCAATTCTACAGGCCGCTTTCCTCAGATCCCACTGAGGAATACACTAAGAAACTACACCATCTACTCAGGACACTCCCTACACTAACACAGGAACAAATCAACATACCCTTAGAGCCCCGACCGGGGTTATTCTATCTACTACCTAAGATCCACAAACCTGGAAATCCTGGACGCCCCATCATCTCGGGCATTGGCACTCTCACTGAAGGACTGTCTGGATATGTGGACTCCCTACTCAGACCCTACGCCACCAGCACTCCCAGCTATCTCCGTGACACCACAGATTTCCTGAGGAAACTACAATGCATTGGTGACCTCCCAGAAAACACCATCCTAGCCACCATGGATGTAGAGGCTCTCTACACAAACATCCCACATACAGATGGAATACAAGCTGTCAGGAACAGTATCCCTGATGATGACACAGCACAACTTATTGCTGAGCTCTGTGACTTTATCCTCACGCACAATTATTTCAAATTTGGTGACAATATATACCTCCAGACCAGTGGCACCGCTATGGGCACCCGCATGGCCCCACAATATGCCAACATTTTTATGGCTGACCTGGAACAACGCTTCCTCAGCTCCCGTCCACTCATGCCCCTTCTCTACCTACGCTATATTGATGACATCTTCATCATCTGGACCCATGGGAAGGAGGCCCTGGAAGAATTCCACCATGCTTTCAACAGCTTCCACCCCACCATCAACCTCAGCCTGGACCAATCTACACGGGAGGTCCACTTCCTGGACACCACCGTACAAATAAGCGATGGCCACATTAACACCACCCTATACCGAAAACCCACCGACCGCTACGCCTACCTTCATGCCTCCAGCTTCCACCCCGGTCACACCACACGATCCATCGTCTACAGCCAAGCACTGAGGTACAATCGCATCTGCTCCAACCTCTCAGACAGAGACCAACACCTACAAGATCTTCACCAAGCATTCTCAAAACTACGATACCCACACAAGGAAATAAAGAAACAAATCAACAGAGCCAGACGTGTACCCAGAAGCCTCCTGCTACAAGACAGGCCCAGAAGAGAAACCAACAGAACTCCACTGGCCATCACCTACAGTCCTCAGCTTAAACCTCTCCAACGCATCATCAGTGATCTACAACCCATCCTGGACAATGATCCCTCACTTTCACAGACCTTGGGAGGCAGGCCAGTCCTCGCCCACAGACAACCTGCCAACCTTAAGCATATTCTCACCAGCAACCACGCACCGCACCATAACAACTCTAACTCAGGAACCAACCCATGCAACAAACCTCGATGCCAACTCTGCCCACATATCTACACCAGCAACACCATCACTGGACCTAACCAGATCAGCTACAACATCACCGGCTCATTCACCTGCACGTCCACCAATGTTATATATGCCATCATATGCCAGCAATGCCCCTCTGCTATGTACATTGGCCAAACTGGACAGTCACTACGCAAGAGGATAAATGGACACAAGTCAGATATCAGGAATGGCAATATACAAAAACCTGTAGGAGAACACTTCAACCTCCCTGGCCACACAATAGCAGATGTAAAGGTTGCCATCTTACAGCAAAAAAACTTCAGGACCAGACTCCAAAGAGAAACTGCTGAGCTCCAGTTCATTTGCAAATTTGACACCATCAGATCAGGATTAAACAAAGACTGTGAATGGCTATCCAACTACAGAAACAGTTTCTCCTCCCTTGGTGTTCACACCTCAACTGCTAGCAGAGCACCTTACCCTCCCTGATTGAACTAACCTCGTTATCTCCACACTGATAATATACCTGCCTCTGGAGATTTCCATTACTTGCATCTGAAGAAGTGAGGTTCTTACCCACGAAAGCTTATGCTCCCAGTACTTCTGTTAGTCTCAAAGGTGCCACAGGACCCTCTGTTGCTTTTTACAGATTCAGACTAACACGGCTACCCCTCTGATACATGTCAGAGACAGTTTATTCTCAAGCAATATTGCAAGGGGGAGAATGCACAATGGCAGGTCTCCCACGAGATAAACAATTAGGGCAAGCATTTATACCTTTTGTTACATACAGTAATGATCAACATTTTGTTTATACATATTCCTTCCTGATATCTTACTTTCCTCAGCAATTTCTGCTACAGTCTGTGTTCCATTCTTATCTAACACAAGGTGGAAAAACAGCATTTCTTACAGTTCTTTTCCACTCACTCAAGCCCTGCTTGGAAGTCTCGCATTATTAGCTGTTAGGGTTAGCCTGACTCTTGCTCTTCCTGGAGGACTAAGATGTCTGCGCTTTTCCCAACTTCCACATATGTGAGATATGGGAGGTCATTGTCCCGTTCTTCTGGGAACTGGTGAGGTGTGAGCTAGAGGACTATATACAATTCTGGGTATCACACTTTAGGGAAGATGTGGACAAATTAGAGAAAATCCAGAGGAGAGAAACAAAAAAGGTTTAGAAAACCTGACCTAGGAGGAAAGGCTAAAAACACTGGGCATGTTTAGTCTTGAGAAAGGAAGACTGAGGGGAGACATGATACCAGTGTAGTGCTGTTATAAAGAGGACAGTGCTCAGTTGCTCTCAGTGCCCACTGCAGATAGTACAAGAAGTAATGGGCTAAATCTGCTGCAATGGAGGTTTAGGTTTGATAGTAGGAAAAACTTTCTAACGATAAGGGTAGTTACGTTCTGGAATAGGCTTCCAAGGCAGATTGTGGAATCCTCATTGTCAGAGGTTATTAAGAACAGGTTGGACAAACCCCCTGTCAGGGATGGTCTAGGTTTACTTGATCCTGCCTCCATGCAGAGAGATCAATTTGATGACATCTTGAGGTCCTTTCCAGCCTGACATGTCTATGATTGTACGATTACCAACTATTGTTCATGTAGCTAAGTGCTGCTGGTGCTGCAGCATTGCTAATGCTGCTAGTGTTGCTGTTCTCAGAGCTCCAACGTCAGCTGCACTGGCAGATGGTGCAGTGTGTTGATTCATCAGACTTCAATGTTACTTGTAAGAACAAGCACAGGCTCGGTTCAGTGGCGAAGGCACTTGGCCAGGTTGATTGTTGACAAAGCACAGTCATAATGGCTGTACAAGAACTACAGATCCACTGACACATGTATGCCTGTGACAAGGTACCAGTTCAATCAGCACATCAGAGTGCTGTGTCTAGACTAGTACAAAGATACCTCTCCTATGACTTCTCCTTTTATACACTGATATAAAGAAGTCACGTATTCCACTTTTGATCCTGTCAATTACTACCATTATCACCACCCTTATCCTTGTTCCTGCTAGTTCAAACATCCTTATCCATTATCTTATCATCCCCTCTTTATCTTTAGGAACGATTGGTGTATTCCTGTACCACCGCTTAAGCCTGTAATTATGGAGTTACTTTAAAATTTGTGTGTCTCTCTACCATCCACTCAGGTCAGGAATGAGCTTACTTGGTCAGCCAATACCCAGTGTGTTACTATTCTGTCAAGGGCAGGAAATATTAGGTTTTGGCCACTTCCAAAATATGTTGAGCTTTTGGTTTGCCAACAAAAAAGCAAAAATGTTCAAATAAAGGAGAAACTTCCACAAATAAAAAAGTAAAATAAAACAAATCATTTAGTCAAAATCTAATTTTCTATCCAAAAAAAAAAAAAAATCTTGAGGTAAAATTCTCAGCTGGGCCTGGTGCAGTCATCATTGAATGTTGTCTTTCCTCAGTGCCATTGGTGTGCTGGTGCTGTACATTCAGGTATCATATAGCACAGTCCCTGCCCTGAAAATATGACATGGGTTGCACACTGGAGTGTTAAACTTCCTAATATCCTTTGTTACAGTCTATCCTGGGCATGTCTATGGCCTGGCCTAGCTTCCCAGTCAGTCTGTCAGTGTTGGGCCTTCGGTACACACCAGATCTGCACATTCCACTGAGCTTCCTGAAATCTGTGTCAAGATCAACAGCTCCATCTGGTCCCTCTTCCCCCTTCACTGTTAGGTGGTTCAGCCATCCCAGATTGCGCATCTTCTTCCCTTTCTCTGTCAGACTCTGGATCATGATCTCTGGTACTTAAAAATGTACGGCTTATTGTTAATATAGCTTTCAAAACAAGATAAGATAAATCAGAAAAAGGCTCTCTTAGACCAGAACCCAGGTGTGCACAGGGACTGGAGCGGAATAAATTCACCCCTTAGCTGATACCAGATAACTTCCCATGAAGTACTATAGAGCAGTGGTTCTCAAACTTCGTACTGGTGACCCCTTTCACAAGCCTGTGAGTGTGACCCCCCCCCTTATAAATTAAAAACACTTTTTCATGTATTTAACACCATTATAAATGCTGGATGCACAGCGGAGTTTTGGGTGGAGGTTGACAGCTCGTAACCCTCCATGTAATAACCCCATGACCCCCTGAGGGGTCCCGAGCCCGAGTTTGAGAACCCCTGCTATAGCGGCGGAGGTTGTGTTTCATTGGCAGATGCTGGGTCAAGACCAATTGCTTTGGGAACATGTCAGGGTGTCCACAGCTTTCACACAGCTGCCTCTGTTGCCTCAGAAGGAAATGATCAATGTTCACCCTGCAGGGAAGGTTGGGGCAGCTGAGAACTGGACTGGCCGTGCAGTGTCCGCGCAGTGTGGTTGTGCCAGAGGAGCTTTATCACAAAATCCCCAATCCAGCTGGCACTGATCGTCCTTGATTGCAGTCTCACCCAAGGGCCAAGGATAGAATGGGTCATGGGGACGCAGCCCCTCGCACCCCTACAGTCTCACACACAGATTTGGCACATGCACAATTGGCACAACACTTCTGGCCAAACCTTCCAAAATGGCCAGTGGTTTTGGGAGTCCAAAGTGCGACAGCTTATGGGGTGACAGACTGCACTGTGCCCCCACCTGTTGGAAATCAGCCCCTTTAAGGTATCTTAAATGGGGCCCCCAAATTCACTAATCATTTTTGAAACTCTTGGTCTCTGTGCTTAACAATGAGATAAACCAAGCACGGTATTTAACAATAATATTGTATCTATCTATCCCCATATACATCCTCTGTCTATCTCTCTATCCATCAGTCTCTCTATCAATCTATCTATCGAGCTCTCTCTCTATTGCAGGCTCTGTGCAGTTGATTCCTTTCAAATGTCTGTTAAAGCACAAGCATAGAGAGGAGAAGCCGTCTCTCTTCTCCTTTCAGGGTCTGTGCAGTGAGGCAGCTGCAGGGTCTATGCAGCAGGAGGAACTCACTCTGCAGATGCTCTTGCTTTATTTATTAACTGCGTTTGCAGCTCTGTCTGAGTGTGAGGGTTGAGTTCCCCTTCTTCACATCCTATTTTGCACTGTTCATGATCCCATCATCAACCCCACGGTGGAGACTTCCCCTGTTCTTCTTCCTGCAAATGCTCTAGGCTGGGGTCACTCCAAGCGAAAGCTCAAGAAGAACCATTTCTCTGTGACATGGAGTTTGGGGGATACAAGGCCCTGCACCCCTGGCTTCCTGCGGTTCACCATGCAGTAAAACAGAAGGTTTATTTAGACAACAGGAACACAGTTCAAGACACGTCTTGCAGGTACAGACAACAGGACCCCGTCAGTTAGGTCCATCTTGGGGGGCAGGGAGGCCAAACTATCTCTGCGTCTCCCCCCACATCCCCAGCCAGCTCCAACTGAAACTCTCCAGCCCCTCCTCTCACTTTGTCCCTTTCCTGGGCCAGGAGGTCACCTGATCTCTTTGTTCTTCAACACCTTCGGCTGGTACCTTTGTAGAGGAGAGGTGCAGGCCATTAGTTGCCAGGAGACAGGGTGTTGGCCATTCTCTGTCCAGACAGCACCACATCTGCCCTCTAGGGCTCTGCAACAATCACACCCCCTTCTTCCATCACCTAGATACTTAAGAACTGCATAGGGGAAACTGAGGCAGCCACACAGTATTCAGAGAAAACATAATGAACATTCCCACTTCATCACACTCTGTCACAGTAGAACCGACCTTCTTCCACAGGGGCCTGATCCCCAGACCAGTAAAATCAGTGGAGTTTTTCCATTGACACTAATGGGCTTTGGGTCAGGCCCTTTCTGGGCAGCATTGTCTGAGCTACAAGCAGGGCCCAGCTGCCATCCAAGGGTGCCAGCAGCTCAGCCTGACCCACAGCCCCGAGGATCACTCTGGGCTAGAGCTACCGGAATGCTGTGATGTAAAAATGACAGATTTTGAAAATGAGAGTTTTTGCCAAACATTTTCATTTTTTTCTAAAGTTAAAACTGTTTGGGGGGGGTGGTGTAAAAACAAAACTGGAAAATTAAAAGAAAAAATAAAAATTTACAGTTAATTAACCTACTTTTTCAGGGAACTTTTAAAAAGTTTTCAGGTTTTGATTTCTCCTCCCTTCATTTTTACCATTTTGCCACCAAGAGATGGAAAAAAATATTTTTCACAAATGGTTTTGAAACAATCATTTTAAAAAACTTGCCACAAATATTTTCCCTTTTCCATACTGGCATTTTCTGGGCACTGCTTATGTCAGGTAGCGTCAAACTCTGCTCTTCTGACCCTCACCTCAGCAGTGCTGACCATCCCCTGAGCATCTGAGCTCCCCCCACGCACCCCTGTCCAGCTGCTCTGCAGAGCTGACTCCATCCCAGGGGTGAAATGGGCCCAGCCACCATCCTAGGACAATCCACTTCTGCATCAATTACTGTGCAAAGTTGCTCTGCAAAACTGCTCTGCCTTGTACTCCTGACAGATTTCCCTTGAGGGCCCTCTGCTACTTGGCTTCCTGCAGAGGTGTTAATGTCTGTTCACAAGACTTACTTTCTGTAGGTGGAGGAATGGTCCCACTATTGTGGGGAAATTTCCTGAGTTATTCACTACCCCAGTGGAATTGGCTAGTGAAAGGATCTGAGTCCTTGCTCCCACTTCCTTTACCCAAAGATCTGCCTGATCTTGAGGATTCCCCTTCCACTCTCCTGTGTGGCAGAGTCCTTGTAACGCCCAACAAGGCTAGGCCTGGGATTCCTGGGGGGCTCCTGCCCAGGCCCTGGCTGTGCTGGAGGAATGGCATGGATCGGACACTTGCTCTGGAGGTGGCCTCACGCCCTCAGGCTCTAGGTGGCAGGACCCTTCTCCCCAGCGTCAGCACCCCCATCAAGATTATATGATTTCCCCCCAAGTCTAGCCTGCAAGGCCTCTTGACTGGTGGCGTATCCCTGCACGGGGCCGTCTGCCCACGTGTCCCCCCTCACACTCTCCAGATGCTCACCGCACCCGGCTCCGGACTGCCCCAGCCCCAGCCCCAGTGCTAGTGCTCCTCTACCTCCTCTGGCCTTTCTGGCTCTGGTTGCTGCAGTTGTTGTCTCAGCATGGATCTGCCCCTCAGCTACTTTTCTCTGGTTCCAGTTGGTGCAGCTCTGCTCCCAGCTCAGCTTGGACTTCTGCTCTCTCCTTAGCTCTGCCCGACTCTGACCCAGGGCAGTTCCTGCTTACACGGAGGACAGATCCCTCCTTGCCTCCTGACTCCTTCATTAGCCTGCCTGCCCTGTCAATCAGGCTGACCTGGAGCATTGGCCTCTCCCCATTGCTTCTGGGGACTGTCAATCTCAGAATCCTCATTTTCCATCAACCCTTCCCCTTGGTACTGGGAGCTACCCAACGAAAAACCCACACTAACTTTTAGTAAGGGGCCAACAGTCCCTTACATTTCTATCCCACGTTTCTTTGGCTTTTTCCCCTGATTCCCCACTTGCTTAGTGACACTGACTCCAGCTCCTCACCTGCTCACAGCTCACTTCTGGATGCTCTTTCTCAACTGCCTTGTGTTCTCGTCCCCCTCCCCCCTCAGCAGTGTGGTGTGACTCGAGAGGGAACCAGGATAGGGGGAAGGGACCTAGTGCCGGTCTCTCAGCAGGGACAGCAGACTCCTCAGCAGCCCAGAATGGGGAGTGGGGGCAGTCAGGGCAGGACGTGCAGAAGTGGCTGGAGCTGGTAGGATGAGGTAGGTGGACACTAAGCAGGTGGGGAAGCCAGCGCAATCCCATGGTCAGTGTTCTCTGGGGATGAAATTCACCCCGTGCAGAGGGTCCAGCACAAGACCAAGACCCCATTTATGGTCCCTTAAACCCAGAGGATGAATTTGCCCCTAGGGAGCTGGGTCCTTCTCACCAGGGACTGGAGGTTGAAGCAAAAGATTCAGGCTCATCCAATACCCCAGCTCCCCACCCACCAATCACCCAGTGACCTTTCACCCTGACCCAGCTGTGCCTTTAGCTAGGGGGCTGTCCCTGTCCCCAGGGAGTGAGATGGGATGGGAGGCGTTTCCTCAGTGATATGTTTAGACTCAAATAAGCAAACCAGGCCCCTTCGGTTCTCAGTTTTGCAGCCCTAAATAGAGATGCTGTGGCCGTGGGTCAGAAAACGGGGAGTGATGATGAATATCAAACCCAAGAAGGAGAAAGAGTAGGTCAGAGAAGCTGCAGTGTCTCTGCAGCCTGACCCCTGCAGAGCCCAGGGGGCCTGGGAGCAGGGAGAGGGGCTGACTGGAGCATCCAACCCTGGTAAGCAGACGGGGGCAGATCGGCGCAGAGAGACTGGAGCTTCCCTTCTGCTGAAGTGAGATAGGGCAGAGGGGGCAGGTGGAAGCAGGGAGCGACTATGGATTGTCCCCTCCCAACTCCATCAGAAGCAGAAGCCCCTGGGCTGTTTCCATCCTGATCTGTTTCCACCACTGCCCTGATGATCCTGTCTCTGTGCCTCTTGCTTACTGGTGAGTATGCGGGAATCCAGTTCTAATTCCTAGCAGGTTGGTGGGAAACAGAACCGAGAGCAGCCCCTGGCCCAGACTGTCGGCAGAGCCTCTTTAGTGGGAGATAAATGGGAACCAGTGTAAACACTGAGTGTGAGAGCTGCTGGGCCAGATCCACAATTGGTGTAAATCAGTATAGTTCCGCAGGAGTCAATGCTGGTTTACGCCAGCTGAGGATCTGGCCCTCTAGAGAGCTGAAGGGAAAGGTGGTTCCCAGCTCAGCCAAGGTTTGTGTGTGCGAGGAACCTGCCATGCCCCAGATCTAATGTCCTGCTTTTTTTTTTTTTTTTTTTTTAAATGGAGATATCCTATCTCCTAGAACTGGAAGGGACCTTGATAGGTCATCGAGTCCAGCCCCCTGCCTTCACTAGCAGGACCAAATACTGATTTTGCCCCAGACCCCTCAAGGATTGAACTCACAACCCTGGGCTTAGCAGGCCAATTCTCAAACCACTGAGCTATCCCTCCACCCGGGTTTGCTTCTTCACCAAAAGAGAAATCAGCATTTTTATTCTATTAAATGCAGTTTTTGTCCCTGAAGAGGGACCTCAGAAAAGAGGAAAATTTTATCTCCAGCACTAACCACATGGCACCTTTCTGTTCCCAGCGCTGAGTCCCAGCAGCCAGGAGATCTGCTCAGTTCCCGGTGAGTCCGTCTGTCTGTCTGTCCCCAATCTGCCCACGGCATTTACCCCTCCCTGTCCAGGCGTCCAGCCACCACCCATTGGGCTGCTCCCTGGTCACTGTGATGTCAGCAGAAATGGCACGGGAAGGCAGATGGGGCTTTGTGGGATCTGACCAGATCTCCTGGTCAACCACACCCTGTCCTGCTACCTCTCAGCTCTGCTCTGACCCGGGGCCAGTGTGACATGTGGGTAAGAAAGTCACATTCACAGCCTGTCCCACCCCCGGGGCACTGTCTCTGAGAAGCAGAGAACACCACAGCTCTTACCTCATGAGATTTACCTTCCCACGCACGGGCTCCCATTGCGGGCGCAGGTCTCTCCCCTATAGCTCATCCCCCATATAGACTCAGCCTGCCCCTCATTCTTAAATGTCAGCAGCACCGTTAATAGTCAGCCCTGGGTGGGCAGGCGGCATTCAAGAGGGTACGGCCAGAAGGGACCATTATATAACCCAGGCTGAGCTCCCCTATGACCCAGGGAAGGGAGCCACACCCAGCAGGGGCTGGCAGAGCCATTTCTTTGCTGGCTGCGTGGGCAAGAGGCAGGGGGCACTGCTGGGGTAGGGAAGGTGTTGGGCAGATAATGTCCTGCCCAGCGGCAGCAACAATTCCCCTTTGAGTTCACAGCTGGGTCCCATCACCCTGGCTGAGGGGACAGGCCAAGATTTTGGCCATGCCCTAGAAGCCCCCAATGGCCAGGGCCGGCCTCTCTGAGGGGTCGCCTCTCTCCTGGCCATACTGCCCTTATTCTAGGACAGTGCACAGCTGCAGAAAATGGGCACCCAGCCCAGCTGAGCCTCCAGGCTCTTCCATAACCCAAATGATCCCAGGGAATAAAGCTTCTGGTCACCAGACAGACCTCTTCCCCCTGTCTGCCCAGCTGCCCTGGAATCAGACCCTCTGCACTGGCACAGACCTACCCACCATTTATCTCCTGCCCAGTCAACTGGCTGGTCGCCACCAATGCCCCACTGACAGCTCTGACCCATTCCCCTTCCCAGGCGCTCTCCCTGCCCCCACCCTCTACCTGAGCCAGACGTCGGCCCGACCAGGGGACTCCGTGCAGCTCCAGTGCTCTGTGTTGTCCCAGTTCCTGGTCACTGGCGTCATCTTCTGCAAGGACGGGGAGGAGGTTTTGTCCCAGAGGGGCTTGCAGGAGAAGGCCATCTACGACTATGACCATGTGGTGTCCGGGGGCAGCTCTGGGAAGTACACCTGTGGGTATGAGATCAACGACAGTAACAACCAGGTGACCAGATCCCAGCTCAGCCCTGCCCAGCGCCTAAGTGTCACTGGTAAGTGTGTGTGTGTCTGTGTCTGTGTCCCAGCTCAGCCCTGCCCAGTAACTCAGCATCACACCAAACAGTGGGGTGAATGGCAGACCGAGAACAATTAAATAATAAACACCTGAAAATCCAAATGCTGCAATTCATCAAAATCTGAAAAGAAAAATTTCTAATTTTTCACAAAGAACCCAGCCCTCCAATTTTCACTCATCTCAGATCAGATGGCCTAACCCAGACAGCTGGGGCACGGGAACATCATAGAAATGTCAGGCTGGAAGGGATCTCAAGATGTCATGAAGTCCAGCCCCCTGCACTGAGGCAGGACCAAGTAAACCCTGACCATCCCTGACAGGAAAAACGTCCAATGACATGGATTCCACACTTCCCTTGGAAGCCTATTCCAGAGCTTCACTGGCCCTATAGAAACATAGAATTGTAGGACTGGAAGGGACCTCAAGAGGTCATCTAGTCCAGTGCCCTGCACTCAAGGCAGGACTAAGTATAATCTAGACCATCCCTGACAGGTGTTTGTCCAACCTGCTCTTAAAAATCTCCAGTGATGGAAATTCCAGAACCTATAGTTAGAAAGCTTTTCCTACTATGTAACCTAATCCTCCCTTGCTGCAGATTAAGCCCATTGCTTCTTGTCCTACCTTCACTGGGCACTGAGAACAATTCATCCCCATCCTCTTTATAACAGCCCTGAGCATATTCGGAGACTGTTATCAGGTTTCCCCCCTCCGGCTTCTTTTCTCAAGACAAAACATACCCAGTGTTTTTAGCCTTTCCTGATAGGTCAGGTTTTCTAAACCTTTCATCATTTTTGTTGCTCTCCTCTGGACTCTCCAATTTTTCCACATCTCTCCTAAAGTGTCACACCCAGAACTGGACCCTGTACTCCAGCTGAGGCCTCACCAGTGCCGAATAGAGCAGAACAAAGACTTTCCGTGTCTTACATACAATGTTAGCCCTTTTCACAACTACGTCACACTGCTGACTCAGATTCAGTATATGATCCATCTAACCCCAGGCCCCCTCTAGCAGCACGGCCACCAGCCAGTTATTGCCCATGGTGTAGTTGTGCTAGGGCAGCGTATGGGCCTGGAGTGGGGCCATGCTCTGCTCTGATCTCTTGTGTATTTATTGCCTACGTGATGACTCCAGCAGCGGCAGTGACAGGGGTTCAACTCCAAAAGGTAAATGCTTCTGAAGCGCTTCTTTATTCTGGGGACTGTATTTAGAGAAAGGTGGGTCCTGGGTTGGGGAATCCCCAGTCTGAATGTGATCACCATGACAATGGATGTAGAGGAAACACAACAACACAACAGGGTGACAGGCTTGTCCAACGCGGTGCATTCTCCCTGCAGCTCTCCCAGGCTTTAACCAGCATTACTGAGTCTGGAAACATCTTTGCAGGGCAGAAAAATGACTCTTTCAAAAAGGGAATCCCAAACGGATCTGATGGGCAAGAGTTTCATCTGGAGTTCACTGACCCGCTCTGCTAAACCGGCAGTCAGTGAATTATTTGCTCCCTCTGCACTCACTGTATTTGTTGTTGTTCTGGAAGGAAGCACCAGATACGTCATCACAACTGGGCTTACAATTTCTTTCTCTCCATTTAATTAGTTATTTACACTCTGTGCTCCAGTCCTGGAACAGAGGTGTCACAAACAGCATTTGGGCAAACCCGTTTCAAGAATTTATTTCAGCCCAGCACCAGAGCCCAGTTCCCAGGCAGCAATCTATCCCCAGGAACTGACCATAGCAGAACTCAAACCTGGTTGTTTCCCCAGCTCCCCTCAAAACGTCTGCATCAGCAAACCAACACCTAACAATATGCTGGCAATGGCTGCGTGCAGCACTCCCATGGGTAGGAAAAGATGGTATCCAACTTTGTGTAATACCGCCACCAACTGACTCCTGCCAGAGCGACACTAATTAGATATGTGCCATCCTGAATCAGGATGAAAAGTCAAAATTTCAGATATTGCAAAGAAGAGAAATGTAGCAACATTTAGATTCCGAAACACCGAAGAGCTGTGTCAAAATTTTTTGATTTTAAAGAAACAGCATTTTCTGATGAAAAACTTTTCCACTGGGTATTTGTAGACCAGCTCTGCAGAGATCTCTGCATACCATACAGATCTGTGGCCTTGACTCAGGAAAGCGTGTGCTCAAGACCATCCCTTTTCAGGACAGCACCTATGTAGGCGCTTAACTTTAAGCACCTGCTACAGTCCAATTGTTGGAACTAAAGTTGTTGTTTGAAGTTAAGTTTGTACCTGGGCCCTGTCCTGAAAAGTGATGCTTCCCTGAAGCAGGGCAGTTCCCACAGGGATGTTTCCTGCCTTGAGCTCACCCTTAGAGTTGGCGGGAAAGCCAGAGTTATTGCCACAAACAATTGTGAACAAAACTATTTCATTCAAAACTTGTTATGGAAAATGTCAATGTTTTCATGAAAAAATATTCATGAAACTTAACAAAAAAATTTCAATTGGCCTCATTTGAACTAG
This sequence comes from Trachemys scripta elegans, assembly GCF_013100865.1. Classification (NCBI taxonomy): domain Eukaryota; kingdom Metazoa; phylum Chordata; order Testudines; family Emydidae; genus Trachemys; species Trachemys scripta. Next base: position 4,364,642 of record NW_023260511.1, read on the forward strand.
ACATTTTCATTTGTTTTGGGATTTCAGGACAAAAATGTCAGAAACACAAATAGCTTTGCTTTGTTCAGTTTCAAAGATAATGGAAATTTTCCTTCCAATTCTAAATTTTGAAAACCGATATGAAACAAAACTGTCAATTCAAAACAAAACAAAATCTTTTCTTTCATTTCAAAATTATTTTTGTGGAAAGACTAAGAAGGCCCATGCACATGAACTGTTTGGGAGAAAGATTTTGATTTCAGTTAAACTGTGTTTGGATTAAAAAAAAAGTTTGGCAAACAAAATGTGGAAAAACTTCAATGAGCTTTACTCACAAAGAACAGCGAATAACGTCGCCCTGCAGATAACTGTGGGGTGAGCTCCCCGGGTTTTTTCATGACACAGGGCCGGCTCCAGGCACCAGCTCAGCAAGCAGGTGCTTGGGGCGGCCAAGGGGAAGGGGCGGCACGTCGGGCTCTTCGGTGGCAATTCGGCGGCAGGTCCCTCGGTCCCTCTCGGAGAGAAGGACCCGCCGCCGAATTGCCACCAAAGAAGAAAGCGGCGCGGTGGAGCTGTCGCCGATCACGATCGCGGCTTTTCTTTTTTTCCCGCCGCTTGGGGCAGCAAAAACCCCGGAGCCGGCCCTGTGAGGACATTCGGGGTCAGTTACCACAAGACTCAGCCAGCCAGCGGCGGCTGCTTGGAGAGACCATTCACAGTGAGATTCTTTCCTAGGGCTGGATCTAAACCTGCTATTGGGAATTACAATCCCTGCCGTCGTGGTTCTGGCTGTGGTGCTTTATCTGCTGGGAAAGAAAGGTGGGTATGAGAGTGAGGCCAAGCAGTGTTAGCAAACGTACAGACAGATGTGGCAGAGACACCCTCTTCGACCCCCTCTACCCAGTGTGTCAGCTGGGATGGGGGGAGACAGATGATCAAAGACACAGGGAAATTGTGTTTTTGGGAGGCTGGCTGGAGAGAAAGATCAAAGAGATGATGAAAGGGATTATCATTGTGATTAATTATTTGTATTGCAGTAGCACCCTGGACCCCCTGAAGCTCCAGGAATCAGAGCCCCACTGTGCTAGGCGCTGTACATTATTTATTAGGTATATTACTGTAGTGCCCTGGAGCCCCAATCAGGAATCAGGCCTCCACTGTGCCAGGCTCTGCACAGATCAGTAATGAAGGGGACAGCCCCTGCCCCAGAGATCGTCACAATCTAGGACTCAGGCAGCGGCGTGTGTATGGATGGAATATCGACAAGCAGGTAACTAAGGCTGCAGTTCAGGAAGGGATCCCCTAGTCAGGAAGGGCCGTTACTCCTGTGCCCGTGTGTAAGTGGTTTCCTGAATCAGGGCCTAACAACTCTAAAAATAGAGCTCTGGACACAGCTCTGCCCTGCCAACCTTTCCTCACACAGCGTCCCCAGCCCCAAGCTTTCACAGCACTCGAATCACCCCAACAATCTCGAGATTGGCCTAAAACTCATGGGATTTCCAACAATTCATCAGTGTGGGGTCTTTGTATTTGCCTGGGGGGGTTGATCTTTGAGGGGTCCCATTTTCAGGGTTTTCTCCCAAAACACAAGGGTTATAAATTTACACTTTTTTTTTTTTTTTTTTTTAATGAAAGCCAAGATTCTCACTGACTCCCAGACCTGGGGCTTTACGTAGAACATGAAATGCCATGACATTGCCACTAAAATCATCAGACTTGGCCACACCGCTCCCAGGGGCAGTCAGTGGGGCTGGCGCAGGAGAGAGCTGGGCTGGGCCATGGGGATGAGGCTCTACATCAATATGATGATGAATTTGGGCCGTGACGCTCAGTTTCCATCTCTCTCTCTCTCTCTGCACACGAGAAAACGTGTCCTCGTCTCTGATCACATTGCCTCACTGCTTCCAGTTGCGTCTCTACCAAGGGAACAAAGGTAGGAGGAGATTATTCCCTGTCCCATCTTGTTTTCTGTCTGTCTCCTTTCTCTCTGCCTCACAGAAGGGCCGGGAGCTGAGTAGCTCAGCTCTCCTGACGCAGGGGGGTCTCAGTCTGTTCTGGAGGATTTTTTGAAAAGGCCAGGGAAGGAGGAACTCCCTAGTTGGGGTGGGATCTGGGGGTTAGGAGAAGACACTTTAAGGAAGGGGTGTACCAAAGTGACGTGTTCCCACCACATTTATTGACAGCAGAGTGAGTGTGTTTGAAAATCACCCCAAGATGTTTGAAAGAATGAAAGTGACCCTGCTTCACACTCAGTGGGTGTTGGGGCTGGTCGGCCACAAAGTAACACCGACCGATCCAGCCAGTTCCCTAGAACCAGGTCTGTTTTTCTAGGGCAAGTGTGGGAGTAGCCAGGCTTGGCTGGGAACCAAGAGTCTCCAGTCCATCCAGCTGCAGTGGGTAACACCCAACGTTAGATCCATCGGCTGCATCTGGTTTAGTGCCAGGCTCAGTGTGTCCACACACGGATTCTCCCCAAAACAGCCACAATGGGTTCCCACACAGCGGCCGTGATTTCGGTGCAGGTCTGTGCCTGGGGCGGCTGTAGCACTCCCCAACCTGCTGGGGAGAGCCAGGCAGCAGGGACACCCATGGGGATTCAGAGCGCACTGTCCATGTGAACAACACGTTGTGCCAAGGGGGCTCTGAGCCAGTCGCCTCTGCAGCACGGCTCAGGGGGACCAGCTCATTGGGCCCCAGGCTGCCCCCAGTTTCCTTGGAGCTGCTAAGTGCTGCTGGCTCTCTGTCTGCCCATCACCCAGTCAGGGGGTTCTGAGGGACCCCTCCCCCACCATCCACACACACAGACTCTGCAGGGGCCCCGCAGAGAGTGTCTAAGGGTCGCTCCCGATTGCTCAGCAGCCAGAATCTGCCACTAAGGGCTCTCCCAAACTCCTGCTCCCCTCCCCCCGACTTCCCAGTCACCTTCTGCAACCTGCCGGGACCTGCTGCTGCCCATCTGAGGGCCATGGCAGCCATACACTTGTTCTAAACCCTGCCTGGCCCATGCCGGCCTCACAGCCCCAGAGCTCAGAACTGATTCATCAGCTGCACATTGCCCCAACAGGGACTCCAGGAAATTACATGGTCCTGGCCCAGCCGAATATGATAGGGGGAGAAGCCAGCCTTGGGGTTGGGGCAGAGAGAGCCAGGTGGGAGACCAGAGAGTCCATGGGGTGACCAGCTGGACACAGAGAGGGAAAGGTGCATGGGGAGACTAGAGGCATTTTCCAGACTCTGCCAGCGTCCCGTCCAGCCTGAGGTCCCAGTGCAGTGACTCTGCCAATAAAACTGGTGGGGATACAGGGGACATGACACACAGACCCTTGGTACTGGGAGCCCTCACCCCGACTCTCAGCAGTGTATGTTCCCTGCCTGCATCCTGTGCCCCTACCTATAGGGCTCCTTAGCTGCCTCTCCGCAAATATTCCTTCCCTCCCTCCTCCTTCCATATGACCAGTCTCTACACCCAACTTGCCCTCCTGGGATGTGGGAGCTGGTTAGCAGACAGGGACAGAAGTGGGGTCTGAAGCTGCATTTCCACACTGTGCAGAGTTGAGCCTTAATGATGAACATTCAGTCTTTCTACACTGTGAACAGATCTGGGCCAAAATTACAGTTTTCTTTGAATGAAAAAATTTTAAATAAACAATTTTGTTCAAAAATTTTCACCAAAAACATTGTTGTTTTTTCTGACAAAATAATTGAAAGTAAAACAAAATGAAACAAAAATGTCCATTCAAAAGAAAACAAAATGAGCATTTTGTTTAAGCCTTTTTCATTGAAAATTTCATTAAATAAGATGGTTTTGGCCGAACATTTGATTTTGGTTAAACTATTGTTCATGAAAAAAAAATCTGTTGAAAAATGTCACCAAGTTCTAACTTTGTGAAAACGACCGAGTTCTCATCAACTTCTGTCCTGAGATGTCAGGGATTTTCGGTTCCCCCCAAATCTTAACTCCATGCTGACCTAGTGGGGTTTTGGTTAGTTAGTTTCTTGGCCATTTTGCTGAAGTAGAACAGGATGTTCAAGTCTCATCTTTATTAGACTTTCCCTGCATGAATGGTGAAGCCGCCATGTTCCCTGATTACCCAGAAGTAGGGCTTGCTGCTTTTCGCCTGAATGTGAGCTGAATGGAGATGTAAGGTTCTAGCCGGAGAACCAGCCATGGGAAGAAATCTCCTCACAGCTGGACCTCTGAAAACAGACTCAGTGTCACCAAAGTGAGAGAGAGAGCACTGATACCCCCTGTCCTTATTACTCCCCACAGGGAACAAGTCCAGCATGACACCAGCAACACTCCTGAAGATCATATTGAATGTAAGAGCTTTTGTAGAGTATTGGGGTTACTGGGGTTACATGCACATGAGGGAGAAAGGCAGAGGTTGGGGGGGGTAAATGTGTTAATTGGGGGTGGACTGGACAGATCCCAGATCAGACTGTCTGACCAAGAGTTACAACAACAAACTGCCTGTGGATTGAGGACAAAGAATTCTTGGGGCCCCAGGGTTCATGCACCTGAGTCCCCGAGGTTCCTTTGTCCCACCTTTTGCCTGTAAACCCCAGTCTTTCATTGCCATGACTGAGGGGACTGAGCCAAAGTGCTGCCACTTACCGTCCTTCATGGAAAGGACACAACCCAGGGAAAGCTCCCATTGGAAAGTGTTCCACCCCCTTCACTGGGAGCTGGGTGCAAGAGTGCCTCATGGGAGCTGTAGTTCAGGTGCCTCCAGCTCCTGGTCTCTTTGAGCTGGGCTCTCTGACTCTCCCATGATGCACCACTTTCTCCCCTCTTGGTGATGGGAAGTAGTGCATCATGGGAGTCCCTGCTTGCAGTGAATCATGGGAAATGAAGTCCAGCCAGCCAGTTCAACCTATAGAGGAGAATAGCAGCATGAGGCCACATGAACTATAAGTCCCATGCAACAGCCAGGTGGTATTTGAATCAGAATATTTCTGCTTTTGGCCAAAATATTTCCATTTGGGGACACTCATTTTTTGAACAAAATGTTGAAATTTTCTGCCAAAAGCCACCTCTGTTTGTAACAAAATAGCTCTGTGGAAACCCAGACAGACAGTTTCCACTAAACATCTTCAACAGCTGAATTAAATCCTTCTGCTTTGGTATCCCCAGCGACCCTGCTGAGAATCAGGCTCCATTGTGCTCAGTGCTGCCCACGGGGGAGCCCTGCCCTGGCTGGGGGAGAGGTGGGAGCTGGGGGGTTATAATTCGTGCTCAGCGAGGTGCCTTCCCTTAAGGGTATTTACACCCAAGTGACCTTGTGTAACTGTCATTCTTTCCCCAGATGCCTCCTTGAATTGGGTGGAAAGCACCAGGGTGAGTCTCAACTTTTATTCACAACAAGGTGAAGTGATAGAAAAGAGCGATCCCTTTGCCTGTTCCAGCTCGGCAGGGACCCTTGGGCTTGGAATATGGATTTATTCAGGATTCCCAGTCTTCAGGTTGTGTCTGTTACCCTGGTCTTACTGCTGCTGCCCCAGATTTCCACACAGGAGCAGGTAGATGCCTCCCATAACTGCTGTTGGCCTGGCCAGTCAGGCCCTGCCCCCCACAGACACACAGACAAGCATCGAGGCAAGAGGAAAGCATCCTTCCCAAACTCCACACCACAGCGACATGGGAGAATCGCCGACGTCCTGAAAATCTATCTGGCTATAAAGGGGCTTTTCCCCACCAGCCTCTGCAATCAAACAAACAACCCAGGCAGAGATGTTCAATGTTTCAAAGTTCCCATTAAAACTCCTGAAAACTGGACGGTTAAATCCCCAGGCGGGTTTGAAAACCTCCGAGATGTTACCCAAGTGGGAATTGGCTCCAGTGAGATGGATCCTATTAGTGAAGCCTCAGCACCACTTGCTGGTAACCCCCCACCACGGGCCTCCCGCCCAAAGGGGAAGGAAGACAGAAAAGGGGTGAAATCCTGGGAGTTTCCCATTAACTTCAATGGGGGCAGGATTTCCCCCAATGGGTTTGCATGTGATGTAAGTGTCAGAGGGGCGTGCCCAGTCTCACACTGCTAGCAGCGGCTGTGCAGTGGTGAACACACCCAGGGTACTATGTTACTGGCAGGGAAAGCTGCTAACACAGAGTTTCTATCCCTCAGTTGCTTCCTTATGATAATTATTTGGTCACACTCCAGCTAATATTGGCAATGAACAATAACCCTGGATTTTTATTTCTCCTCCTCTAAAGTTCCATGGGAGGAGTTTGGGTCACTGAAGTTCTGTCCTAGTATTATTATTATTTTTTAATATGTAACATTTTATTGAGTGTTTAAAGCAGTGTCACAAAGGGAAGAGCTGTGCGCTGCTATCATGGAGGCATAGCTGGTCTCCTTGGAGTTAAGGTTGCAAGTTAGCATTCTGTCATCGCTCTAATTTTCACACACATCTCCACAAACCCATTCCAGAGAGTATGAAATTTGATTACCATGTCTCATCACTATGTAGATCTTGTCCTAAAAGTTTGGGGCAAAGAACTCAAGTGATCTCAGAGAGAGGGAATTTCATTCACTTTCCCGAGATTTTCCTAAAATTACTTTGGCTGTTCTTATGCACTAATGATCTGGATGATGGGATGGATTGCACCCTCAGCAAGTTCGCGCATGACACTAAGCTGGCGGGAGAGATATGCTGGAGGGTAGGGATCGGGTCCAGAGGGACCAAGACAAATTGGAGGATTGGGCCAAAAGAAATCTGATGAGGTTCAACAAGGACAAGTGCACTTAGGACGGAAGAATCCCATACACTGCTACAGGCTGGGGACCAGCTGGCTAAGTGGCAATTCTGCAGAAAAGGTCGAGAAGCTGGATATGAGTCAGTAGTGTGTTTTTGTTGTCAAGAAGGCTAACAGCATATTGGGCTTCATTAGTAGTAGCATTGCCAGCAGATCGAGGGAAGTGATTATTCCCCTCTATTCAGCACTGGTGAGGCCACATCTGGAGTATTGCGTCCAGTTTTCAGCCCCTCCCCCCCCCCTTTACAGAAGGGATGGGAACAAATTGGCGAGAGTACAGCAGAGGGCAACGAAAATGATTAGGGGGGCTAGGGCCCATGACTTATGAGGAGTGGCTGAGGGAATTGGGGTTATTTAGTCTGCAGAAGAGAAGAGTGAGCGGGGTTTCAAGGGAGGTTCCAAAGAGGATGGAGCTCGGATGTTCTCAGTGGTGGCAGATGACAGAACAAGAAGCAATGGTCTCAAGTTGCAATCAGGGAGGTCTAGGTTGGATATTAGGAAATACTATTCCACTAGGAGGGTGGTGAAGCACTGGAATGAGTTACCTAGGGAGGGTGGAATCTCCATTCTTAGAGCTTTTTAAGGCCAGCTTGACAAAGCCCTGGCTGGGATGATTTAGTTGGGGTTGATCCTACTTTGAGCAGGGGGTTGGACTGGATGACCTCCTGAGGTCTCTTCCAACCCTAGTCTTCTATGATTCTATACTAACAAATGCTGATTTATCCCTTAGAACTTTTAGTAATTAATTCTAGGACAGGGTACTACTTACAGACTCATGTGAATTACGAAGCTGGTTTAACCCTGTCAATATTATACATATTGGTTCTCCTTTGACCCAAGCAGTTAGCCAATAATCTAGGTCTTGTGCATAGTAGATTGAGAGGTGAAAGTGATGAGAGAGACAGGTATGTTCATAGATGTAACCCCATTTATTTACATAACATCTACAAAGTTGTGTTTCCCTGAACGCAAACAACAGGAGGCACTTTCTTTGATCCCAGCTCCAAGCCTCTTTCCAGCCAGCACTCTGCCCAAAAGCTCTCTCTTTATAACTGGGGGGCAAAAAGGGAGCAGACCAAGGCTGGAGAGAGGGAATCTGAGCTGCACGCCTCAGATAGGTTAATGTAGGAAGTGAAGCCAATGGTGTTTCCCAGCCCAGATGCCCATTAGAACTGCTCCTGATGCAGTGCTGTCAGATGGACATCTTCTGGCTTCATTTCTCTGGTTTTAAGCTGGTTTAGCAGAAAAGTAACATTACTGTGTTTTATCTTAAAGCATCCACCGCCCCAGGGAGAAGAGATACCGACATATGCAGCAATCACTGTACAGCAGGGCAGATGTCATTAATGCTCCAGTTGCTGAAATGCAGGACTTGTCACAGCCCAGCCACAGCAAAGACCCTCCAACAATCAGAAGCAACCAAGCAATCAGTAGGGACCATGCAGTAAGAAAGTGGGAGACCTTCTCTAGGGTCACAGCAGGACAATGCACAGTGGCCCGAAATGATGTAGGACACTGGAATATTCTTAAGGCAAATGCTACTTGTTTTCCATTTTAGAAAAAAAAGTTTCTTCTGAATAAAATTGGGAAAAATACCCAAACTCTGTATTCCTACCCCTGACTCTTTATATCGACAGCTCAGCTCCGAAGTCCTCTCAGCTCTGTTTAGAGAGTCCATTGCCAAGCCAAAGTGTACAAAAATCACGAGACCCCCCAAAATCCCAAGATATATATAAAAAAAATTCTTGAGTTAAATTATGCATTTTGTTTGCTTTTATTTGACTTCTTGTGTTTGACCTTTTGGAAGTCAGGTTTTCCAGGTGTTCTTCACAACCAGGAGGGCTAGAAACATACACCCCATGCCATGTGTGGAGCCGGGATTGGCAGCCTGGCCCAGCCTGGCCCTTCAGGGGAAGCAGCCCTGCATGGCGCACCAAGCCCAGGCCTCTCTGTAGCCGACGGGGGGCGAATGGAGCGGGACCAGGAGCTGCTCTTCGAACAGCCCCTCTCCTGACATTCACGGCCCGCAGGTAGCGGGTTGCTCCCTTCCTTCTGCAGCCTCTTTGGTGTGCTCAGAGCTTGCCCTCCTCTCGCCCACTCTGCTCGCAGGACCAGTGCAAACCTGTGGGCGCTCCCCTTCCCCAGCCCTGGGCCGACCTCCTACTTAAGCAGAGCTGCCACCCCAGGCTGCAAGATGCCCCCTGTAGCTGCCACTGAGCATGGGCAGCCATTATTGTAGGCAGGGGGAGGCTGTGCCTCCCCAAACAGCCTGGCATGCCCTGCCAACGCTCTGCACCAGAGCCAGGCCCCTCCTACCGTTCCCAGCGCTCTGCTCTGGCTGGTCCAGGCCAGCTGGCACTGGCCTGCCTGCCTTCTGCAGGGACTTGTGTCAGCTGATGCTGGGGCCGTAGTGTCCACCTGGTGCTTGACCTGCGCCACCCAGAGCACTGGGACTGGGAGCACTGCTGCCTGGTGCTCCAGGGCTGGCCACCTGACACACCGGGGCTGGGGCATCTCCCCCTGGCTGCCTGGCGCTGGGGGCCATGGTGGGGGTGCTCTGGTCTCCTGTGGGGGAGGAGAGAGACAGGGAGGGGGAGCAAAATGGGAGAGGGAGGGGCGAGGCTTCAGGCACAAGGTGAAGGACCGGGGGCTAGACTGGCCATCCATGCAGCTGAGGCTCTCCATCAATAGCTGAGCAGCTGCTGGTCTTCCCACCCTCTTGGCAGGGAGGCTGATCACGGTTACTCTGGTAACCGGACTATTAGTGCTGACCGGACATTGCCAGGTCCCCTTTTCGACCCAACATTCCAGTCAAAACCCAAGACACCCGGCAACCCCAGTCCCTGCTTCGTTATTCCGTACCCGAGCTGGGCATTATTCTGTCTCCAGTGGAGCCTTGGGATTCAGCTGTCAGACTGTGAGTGTAACCCACGTGCCAAATAGGGAGATATCACTGTAGAAGATCTAGAGAGATGTGGGGAGAGGAATAAGTCGTGTCTGGGGCATAGCTAGGCAGATGCACAGTTAGCATTGCACACCCAGAAATTTTGAAACTGGGTGTAGCAGTTTTGGGCAGGCTCAATAGGCTCCCTGTAGCTGGACTCAAAAACTCCATTGAAAACCAGTAGTCAGGGCAGCTGCTTTACAAAAAAATATGTGACCTGCCTGGGCTGTGACCTCCAGGAGCAAAAATCAAGCTGTTTTCTTCCAACTGTGAATTTTGCAGAACGTTAGTGCTATTGTTAACCTTCCAACAGAGAAGCACAAAGCCATTATGAAAAAAGTGGGGGGGAGGGAAAACTAACATCTTTCCTTTTAATTCTTTACCTTAAATGTTATTTAATTTTAGTCAAATTGTCTTAACCAGTCTGATTCCACAACTTGCTTCTTATTTAAATGTAATACTAAAGAAAAAGTTCATCTATAATTTGGTATTGTCAGTTTTTGTATTTGTTTGTAACAGGGTTTTTCATTCATATACTTCATACTAATTCATTAATTTATTAATTAGGTAATTTCACAGTGCAGCGTGCCTCCCCCCAAGATTTTTTGGTTGTGTGCCCAAGCCAGACAGGTTGGGTGGCCTCCTGAAGTGAGTCAGAAGGTGAAGGTGATGCGCCCTCCTCTAGCACAGCTACATGGGGCTGGCTGGATCGACCACTGACACATGGGGCTTTACATGTCACCTCTGTTCCCACATCATTTTTTCTGCCCCCACAGCTCGCCCTGCCCTGGATATGGCCCTAGTCCTCTCTCTCTCTCTCTCTCTCTCTCTCTCTCATATTTTTAGTTCTTTTTGCCATGCCACATTTTTTGTCATCAAATTAAAATTCAGCAGCTTCAGACTGGCACGCAAATTTAACATTACCATTTCTAAGTACTTTTTATATGCCATGCATTGACCTAAATTGGTACTCTTGGAATTTCCATTATAGAAGCAAAGATATATTCGAAGATGGACCATATCTGTGATTGGATCTTTCTGCTGGATGAATATATAGAAAAGTGAGACATTCCCCAAGAAAAATAATAATTAAAACGCCCATTTTTCAACAGCATGTCATACTTTCCAGAAACACAAACTGTACAATCAATACCCCAACCAGTCCATCACTAGCTACAGATTATAACCCAGGTCTTGTTTCATTACGACACACTCAAAACACAAGATATTCACCATTCTTTACATTGTCAAAACACAGATGTCTGTAACACAACCCTAGCTATGGTATAACTACCTCTGCACCCTAATCCAGACAGATTCCAGCCCTTGGTTATGTTTTGCTTCCATGGCCAATGGTGTCAGTCCATGCACTGACAAGACATGAGACTTCCCATTGCAGAGGGTGGGAGGAAGGCTCATAGGGCTAGTGCCAGGGCTTGGTGGATTCCTGGGTTCTATTCCTAGCTGTGCTACTGACTCATCCGGTGAGCTTTGGTAAGTTCCCTCCTGTCTGTGTGCCACAGTTTACCCCTCTAAAGCCAGGGCAAGTAACATCTGTGTGCTTCACAAGGGTGTTAAAAACCAGTCAAACGTGGAAATGACAACAAACCAGTGTGTGCACAGACCCAATGTCTGACCCTACAATAACAAAGCAGCATGTGCAGCACCCAAAAGAAAACCACAAATTAAACAAGTCAGTGTACAGAAGAAGCAACATTATTGCAAAATAAATTTAAAATAGTCCTGCCATTGCCAATAGGGTTACCACCTGGCTGGGATTTGACCGGCCTGGCTGGTTTTTTGTATGGATTTGCCAATTGACAGAAAAATAATTTATTCTACTGGGTTTCTTTTATGTGGGTCTAAAGCATGGGTGGTGGGTATAACAGGCCAGGCCATGGCTCCACCCATGCTCCACCCCAGTGTCCCCAGTGGGGGCTCAGCTCAGGCCAGCAGCCTAGAGCTCAGTGCTCGATCTGCCAGCGGGTCAAGCCGGTCGGTGGCCAGGGGCAGCTGGGGCTGTCCGGAGGCCCAGGGGTTGGGCCAGTGTATGGACCAGCTGGCGGCCCAGGGGTCAGGCCAACTCAGGGCAGCCAGCGGCCCAGGAATCGGGGTGGCCACTGGCCCACGAGGGCCGCGACCCAGGGTGGCTGAGACAGGCAGGGCAGATCAGCTGGCAGCCTGGATCTCGGGGCAGCTGGGACAGGTGGGCGAGTGCTCTGGGCAGTTCAGCTGGGGCTCCTATGGCTGTGGTGGGGGGGTAGGGCTCCAGACGTCAAGCGGGGGAAGAAGGGACAGGGTGGGGGCAGCGCCTCAGGTGGAAGGGGCAGAGCCGGAGGACTAACGTCCCCGAAGGGTTAGGATCATGCGCCATCCATGGGCTCAAGACGTGTATTATCGCAGTAACTGGGATATCAAATGTTAAAAGTTTCTGTGTCCAGCTAAAGATGCTGCTCTGTTCCCACGTCTGCAGTTTAAGCAATAATAGAGCAAAACTGTGGAAAATACAGCTGCTATCTGCCGACCAACATACAAGCGCATCACACGTGTGTGGGTTTGAGTCACAGGAGAGTGAGGAGATGTGTGATGTTGTCAATCTTCTCTCTATGTGTTATCTCTCTAGATACTATAAGTGGCTGTTGAAGTGGGCGACTTGTGGAGTTGCCTTGGGGTTGGGGGTTGGGATTGTAGCAGCTTTGCTTTCTGGGGTGATGGGTGCCAGATTTTTTGCATTTCAAAGGTGGTCACCCTAATTGCCAAACACACACTGGGTAAAAACCAATAGAAAAATGATTTAATAATCCCGTGCGCTCATCTCGCTGCCTCTGCTCCTGCTCGCTGCATTGTCAGGGGTCTGGGCTGCAGATCCCCAGCATCCCCTGGCATCTCAGGTTCAAGGGCTTCGGCTTCTGCTCCAGGGCAGACACAGGGATGGGACATGGCCTGCTTTCCTCCAGCAGCGTGTGTGTCCATTGCTGTGACTGCCACTGACCCCACTCCCTTCAGTCACATGTTACAGGGTTGGGGGGTCCTGACATGAGGGGCACTCACTAGGATTCCTCATCCCAGCTATGGGGGGCTTCAGCTTCTCAGTCGCTCTGCTGTAGAGGAAAAAGGGGAACGCCTAAGGTGGCAGGGCCTAAACCAGGGGCAGTGGCGCTGCGGGACTTGCCGCCCTCTGGCTGGGGAGCTGGGCCGCGGGGCTTGCCGCGCTCTGGCCGGAGGAAGGGGGCCGCCGGTCATGCCGTGCTCCAGCCAGGGCAATTGGGCCGCGGACCTGACATGCTCCCGCTGGGGTAGCAGGGCCATGGCCTTGCCCCGTTCCTGCAGGGAAGTGGGGCCGCAGGCTTTCCATGCTCCGGCCGGAAAAGCAGGGCCGTGGTCTTTTCGCGGTCCTGCCTGGGGTGCGGGGCCGCAGGGCTTGCCGCGCTCCCGCCGGGGTAGCTGGGCCACGGGCTTGCCGTGCTCCGCCGGCGGAGCGGGGCCGCGGGCTTGCTGTGCTCTGGCCAGGGAGGCGGGGCCGCGGGCTTTCCGTGCTCAAGCCAGTAGACCGGGGCCGGGGACTTTCTGCGCTCTGGCCATGAGAACGGGGCCGCAGTCTTGTCATGCTCCTGCCAGGGAAGCGGGGCCATGTCTTGGCGTGCTCCAGCCAGGAGAATGGGGGCGGTGGCTTGCCGTGCTCCCGCCAGGAGATCAGGACTGGGGGCTTTCCGCATTCCAGCCAGGAGAGCGTGGCCGTGGTCTTGCCATGCTCCAGCCAGGAGAATGGGGACGGGGGCTTGCCGTGCTCCCACCAGGAGATCTGGACCGGGGGCTTGCCGCCCTCTGGCCGGGGTAGCAGGGCTGCAGGCTTTCCACACTCCAGCCAGGAGAGCGTGGCCATGATCTTGCCTCGCTTCGGCAAGGGGAGCGGGACTGGGGGCTTGCTGTAATCTGGCTGGGAGAGCGGGACCGGGGTCTTGCCGTGCTCCAGCAGGGGTAGTGGAGCCACGGTCTTTCCGCACTCCAGCCGGAATAGCGGGGCTGGTGGCTTTCCGTGCTGCAGCCGGAAGAGCGGGGCCGGGGGCTTGCCACACTCCAGCTTCACATTGTCATTAATGAACTCCATTGAAAGCAAGTAGTCAGGGCAGCTGCATGGGCTGGGAGAAGCTCAGCTCCGGGACCAAAAAGCAAGCTGCTTTCTTGTAGCTCTGAATTTTGCAGAAGGTTAGTGCTACTGTTAACTTTCCAGCAGAGAAGCACAAAGCCTTGCTATAAAAAAGAGGGAAGGAAAACTAAGGTCTTTCCTTTCAATTCTATACCTTAAATGTTACATAATTTTAGTCAAATTGTCTTAACCAGTCTGATTCACCAATTCACTTCTTATTTAAATGTAATAATAAAGAAAAAGTTCTTCTATATTTTGGTATTGTCACTTTTTGTATTTGTTTGTAACAGGGTTTTTCATAGATATACAGTACTTATTACTAATTAATTACCTTATTAATTAGATAACTAGTAATTTCACACTCCAACAGAAGTGAAGAAGTGTGCATAAATTCCAAGTAAAAATTTCTGCACACCAGAGGAAAAAAAAGATATTTTACAGTGCTTTTCAGAAATCTCTATAAAGTTAATAAAAAAAAAAATCACTGGACCTAGGGACCAAATGAATGCGGGGAACAACTAACGAGAAGAACAGGAACTGAGGTGAAGGTCATAGGTTCAAAACAAGGGTACCGGATGGGGAAACCAAGCAGAGAACCCCGGACAGTGCCCACTGCTCCTCAAAGCTGTCCAGGGAGCCAGTGGACGCTGCCCAGTGGAACTCTGCCCAGATGCGTGAAACTAGGGAGGAACGGAAATAGGCCCCACAGTCGCAGAGCACTCCCTTGTCCAACATCCTCCTCCTGGTAGTGTAGATGGAGAGTTTGGCCAGGGCAAAGGAGGAGGTTGACGAGGAGGTCTCGCGACTTCGTGGGGCCACGAATGGGGTGTGCAAAAAGGAACAAGTGTAGGGAAAAGTGCAGCCAGAACCTCAAAGGCATGTTCTGGAGGAGCTGGAAGAGGGGCTGCAACCTGGCAAATTCAACATAGGTGTGCGCTAGGATCTCTCTCACGCCGCAGAAGGGGCAGGCCTCAGGTACAGGTGTGAACCACACCAGGTACACGCACATGCTCATGGCTCCGTGAAGGAGCCCCCAACCGATATCCCCGGCGGGCCGTGGGACCAAGGTGGAATAAAGGCTGGCCCACAGGGGGTTCTTGCCCTCTTTAGGTGGAAGATAGTCCCACCATTTGGTGTCGGGGCGGGACGCGAGGGTGAGGAAATGCAGCGTGTGGAGCACGAGCGTGTAAAGTTGGTCTCTAGGCGCCATTTGGAATTGGACCAGCTGCAGGGTGTGCAGCTGGCTCAGGGTGTGGGAACACTGAGGCCGGGGGGGGCTCGCGGAACAGGGGCCAAATAAAAATGTCCGGAGGGCCCGGGGTGAGGGGTGGGCAGGGAGTGCCCTCTCACAGGGCCTGCTGCAGGAAGACGAGAGAAACAGGTGACAAGGCGGCCTCCACCTCCTGGAATACACGCATGGGGGTCGGAAGGGTGGAGAGCCCCATTCGCCGACCAAGCACATGGGGATCCACCCAGTCCCCCCTGTCGTAATCCAGGAGGTCTCCGACCCTACTGGTTTCTGCCAGGACCAACTTCCGGTGCACTGAGGGAGACTCCGCCACCTGCACATGCAGATCGGGGTTGTGTAGCAGGGGCTCCGCGAGGAGGTCCACCCCCTCGGTGGCCACAAAGGACCTGGTCACCGAAAAGAGCTTCCAGGTCTGGAGGAGGTCCTGGTAGAAGACCGGCAGCTCTGAGAGGTCTCTTGGAAGACCCCTCGGGTGGAGAAGAAAGAGCTGCCAGTCATATTGGAGGCGGCGGAGGAAGGCGTGCACCAACATGCTCCAGGCCAGACTACCTGCATCGTAAAGGAATCTCTACAGGGCCTGGAGGCAGAAGACATGGACCTGGCTTCCTCCAGGGGAAGACTCAGAACCCCTGCAGAGACCCAGTGCAGCCCCAGCCAGAAGAACTCCAGGGCCGTCCTCTGGAGCCTGGCCAGGGTCCCCGGGGTTTTGAGCCGGTGCCAGAGCACAGACAGAACTAGCTGGTTCAGCACCAGCGCCCTCCCTCGCAGGGAGAGATACCGGGGCAATCCCGTCCATCTCTACAGCCACTCACCCACCCTGGCCTCCAAATCCTGCCAGTTCTCCGACGGAGAAGGATGTCCCGGTACATGTGTCAAGTATCAGAGGGGTAGCCGTGTTAGTCTGAATGTGTAAAAAGCAATAGAGGGTCCTGTGGCACCTTTGAGACTAACAGAAGTATTGGGAGCATAAGCTTTCGTGGATAAGAACCTCATTTCTTCAGATGCAAGAAGTGAGGTTCTTACCCACGAAAGCTTATGCTTCCTATACTTCTGTTAGTCTCAAAGGTGCCACAGGACCTTCTATTGCCCAGTACATGTGGTAGAACTCCATGGTCAGCCCGTCCATACCTGGGCACCATCTTCTGCCAGGAGGCAGGTGACGTGCTTTTTAGCCACCCTCTTTCTCCTGGACGTAGAAGAAGCGGAAGCCATGATCCATCTCCTGAAGGAGGCGGATGCGGGATCGAACGAAGACGCCCCGGGCCTGATGGTCCTCCAGGGCCCAGAGCACTTCCTGCTTCTCCTGGTATGCTGCGCAGAGGGGTGGATCCTCAGGGCCGGAGGCCAGACGCCTCTCTAGCTCTAAGACCTCCTGCTCCAACTGTCCTATCACCACAACTCTCCGCCGGCTGGCGCCCTTGGAGTAGTCGCGGCAGAAGAGCCGTGCGCACACCTTCCCCACATCCCACCACCGTCTTGCTGAGGGAAAGGTGCGCTGCTGCCCCCGCCAGGCCAGCCAGAACTCCCAGAAGCACACCACGAAGCACACGTCCTCCAGCAAGCTGTTGTTAAAATGCCAATAGGCTGGCCCCGGCCTCTCCGAACTGGGAGAGGCTGTCACAGTCACCAAATGGTGATCTGAGAACGGGGCAGGCCAGATGCTGGAGGCGTGGGCCTGTACCAGATGGAAATGTGAAAAATAAAAGCAGTCCAACCAGGAGTGGCAAAATCGCTTGTACTCCACGCGGCCATAGGTGAAGGTGGTATCGTCGTCCCCGTGGTGGTCGCGCCAGATGTCCATCAGGGAGTGATGGTCCACGAACTCGACTCCTGAGCGGTCCTAGTCCTCGAGGGTGGTGTTGAAGTCCCCGCCCAGGACCAGGCACTCATGAGGATCCAGGGTGCCGAGGAAGGCCGACACCTGCCGATAGAAATGCACTCATTCGGGGCCTGTGTTCAGGGCATAGACGTTGATGAGGTTTAATGCCAGCCCCTCCACACAGGCCCGGACGTGCAGCAGGTGACCCGGCATGACCTCGGTGACCCTCAGCACCTCGGGCCGTAGCTCGGGGGAGAACAGGATAGCCACCCCGGCCAAGTGGGTGCTGAGGTGGCTAAAATATACACCGTCCCCCCACTCCAGCCGCCACCTAGCCTCGACGGCTGGAGTCGTGTGGGTCTCCTGCAGGAAGATCACAGAGTACCCCCCTCCTGAAGGAAGGAGAGCACCTGGCTCCTGCGGAGACCCACCCTGCAGCCCCGGGCGTTTAAGGTGGCAAAGATGACAGCTTTCATAGGGAGGGCTGGGGCAGATCCTCATGGGCAGGGTGATCGACAGCCTCCAGCGGGCCATGCAACAACCCATGTTCAACCCCAAAGGTCATGAGGGAGTCGTGGAACTTGCGGGCCCACCGGTAGGCCGCGTTGTCCTGCCTCCTGGTCCCTCTCCCTTCCCCCAAAAGGGCCCTCATGGCCTGGAGGATGTGATGGAAGTCCCCCCAGTGCTGGAGGGTGAGCTGCACCTTGCCCTTTGAGCCACGGGTGTCCTTCAGGAAGCAGCGCAGCTCATCCCTCAGCGCAGAGGGGGACGCGGCAGCCAATCTGCTGCCATCCTCCAGTGGGGCCCCTCAGAGATCCTCACAGCCTGCGGAGACAGGCAAACAAGGGCCTCGATCTCCTCAAATATGGACATAAAATCAGTCCCTGCGACCCCAGAGTCCTTTCCACCAGCAACAAGGGCAATAGCTGCCCCGGCATCAGCAGCAGTGGGGGGCACAGGTGGCACAGGGGCTGGGGGAACTCCTGCAGAGGCCTCCTCAGGGGGGGACTCGACAAGGGGGGCAGGATCACCTCCATCCGCTGCCGTCAGCCGTCAAGAGTCTCGCCGCCCTCTCCTCCATGGGCCCCACTGAACTGCAACCAATGGAGGCGAGGCCCGCCTGCTCAGCAGTCCCCACGGCCCGAGCAGGGGCTGTGGCATGAGGAGGAGGGGCGGCGGCAGTGGTAGCCGGGCCACCAGGTTCGCCGGCGATGACAGGGCCGACGTCCTTCCAGGACTCGGGGGTCCCGGATGCCCCTCCATGCCAGGCCAGTGGGCAGTCCCTCCAGACGTGCCCCGTCGCCTGGCAGAGGAAGCCCCAGGCCTCCCCTATTGTATAATGAACCCGGCAGTGGGCCCTTTGGTAGGGCACTAGGAAGGACCCCTTGAGCGCCACTCTGTCACATGCCGCCAGCGGTAGTTGGATCTGGACCTGCCGGCAGAAGGACAGGACGTGATGGAGGGCGGGGTCCTTACAGCCCAGCGGGAGAGGGTTGATGACGGAAATGGGCTTCCCCAGGGTGGAGAGGGCAGGCAACAGGGCAGCGTTGGGAAGGAAGGGCGGGATGGAGGTTAACACCACCCGTACGCCCAGATCCTCCAGGAGTTCCAAGGGAACAAACATGCCCCCCCCCCCCCGCCAGGCCCTTCTCCACCACCTCCTGCATGGCGGCCTCTGATGCCAGGAAGAAAACAACCTTCCCATACATTTTAGAGGCCGCCATGATGACCGTGGGCCCCACCACCCTCGCCAGCGCACGCACATATGTTTCGATGTGGGGCGAGGCGGACACCAGGAGGCAGCGGATGCCGTGCCTCCTGGTCAGTGAGGGGAAGGAGCCCCAGCCGCCAAGGATGGTACCGGAGCCGGCGGTCAGGGCGGATGGCACGGTGGTGTGCGGAGGGGCGGCGGCTATGTTAGGATATAGATATTCAGGCCTGTCTGCAAAGGCCTATACTTCAAGAATTTAGGTGTATTCTTATCACTAAGCTAGTTATAGAGGTATAGAAGAAACAATCAAAATCACTGTCTGCTGGTGTAAGGGCCTTCTCTTACTGTGACAGTCTGAGGCCTGGTTCTTAGGCTAAGGCCTTTGGCTAAGCAGCAGAGGCTAGCCATAAGCTGGGAAGGGTATGGTCACATCCTTACATTCCAAACTGGTCACATTGAAATAAGGTGCTACTGGGGCTGTTAGGAAGGTGATTTGATTTTTCACCTCCAGAGAAAGGGAAGAGCCTAGAACATGTAAAAGGAAACTTAGATTGATAGCATCCTGTCTGGCAAGAACTCACTTCTCAATAGCTGGGATGCAATATCCTCATTTCTATATTGTTCTATCACTGTAGTCTTCACTTCCCTATTGTTTGTCTGTATAATCTCTGTCTGGTTCTGTGATTGTTTCTGTCTGCTGTATAATTAATTTTGTTGAGTGTAAACCAATTAAGGTGGTGGGATATAATTGGCTAAATAATCATGTTACAATATGTTAGGATTGGTTAGTTAAATTTCAGTAAAATGATTGGTTAAGGTATAGCTAAACAGAACTCAAGTTTTACTATATAGTCTGCAGTCAATCAGGAAGTAGGGGGGGAATGGGAACAGGGACTGGGGGGAATGGGAACAGGGAATGGGAACAGGGACGGCTCCGTGGGGTCAGAGCTGGGAAGGGGGACACTGAGGAAGGAAACTGGACTCATGCTTGCTGGAAGTTCACCCCGATAAACATCTAATTGTTTGCACCTTTGGACTTCGGGTATTGTTGCTCTCTGTTCATGCGAGAAGGACCAGGGAAGTGAGAGGTGAAGGAATAAGCCCCCTAACAGGCCACCTGGGTGTACTCTCTGGGGGCTTGAGATGGAATGCCCCCAGAGCTGGTGGAAGGAACGGCAGGAGAAGGAGGGGCTGCGGCAGGTGTCGGGGCCGCGTCAGGGAGGGTAGCCTCGCCGGCGGGAGATTTTATTTTCCGGGCAGGGCCTTTGCTTTTTGTATTCCCCTGGCCCTTTTTGCCAGTAGACGGGGCGGCCATGGCAGCGGCGGAGTTGGGGCTAGGAGTGACAGAGAGGCCAGCCGCTGGGGCGGGCAGGGGCGGTAACAAAGGGGACACCACAGGGTCATCAGGGGCAGGGGTAGGGGTGGGGGTTGAAGCAGGGGTTGGGACAGGGGCAGGAGCAGGGTCCTCCTCCATGATGGCAAGAGGAGGCCCTGCAACACACAGGGGAGGAGGGTCCAGCAGAAAGGGCAGGGGGGATAGAGAGAGGGAATGGGGCTAACCGCTCCTCCATGTTAGGCTGTGTTTAGGGAAGGAGAGCACCTCTGGGGTGGGGTAGGAAGAAGCAACCGCTCCTCCCTGCTAGGCTGCAGGCAGGGGAGGAGGGCACCAGCAGAAGGGGCAGGGAGGATGGAGAGGGAATGGGGCTAACCACTCCTCCCTGTCAAGCTGTGTTCAGGGAAGGAGGGTACCAGTGGGCGGGGAACTAAAAGGGGGAGCGAGGGAAAGGGAAGAAGCAACTGCTCCTCCCCGCTAGGCTGCAGGCAGGGGAGGAGGGTCCAGCAGAAGGGGCAGGGGAGATAGAGAGAGGGAACGGGGCTAACCACTCCTCCCTGTTAGGCTGTGTTTAGGGAAGGAGGGCACCTCTGGGGTGGGGGGGAAGTAGGAAGAAGCAACCGCTCCTCCCCGCTAGGCTGCAGGCAGGGGAGGAGGGCACCAGCGGTGGGGTACACAGGAGCAAAAGGAGGGGGCACAGGTACTAGGTAGGGATACCGGCTCCTCCAGCTGCACTGGGAAGGGGAGGGACTATGATTTCATTGGGAGGGCTGTGAACAGTGGTGGGGGCACAAGTGGAGGGGGCATGGGCGCACAAGTAAGAGGGATTGAACTGGGGGGAGAAAGGGAGGGCAGGGGGAAAAAAGGGGCCAGGCAAACCACAGGAGGGAACTACAAAAGGTAATAGTCAACGGGATAGTCAACCAAACCAAAACTCAAAGTTTGGGGCAGGGCAAATAGCAAACACTGCAAGGCTGGGACGGGGGTGGCAAACTAACAGAAAGGGAAACTCCAGAGGATCAAAGCAAGTGGTGGGCGGGGAGGCTGCAGGGGAGGTGGGGCAGGCTAACACAGGGAGGTCGGGGGTGGGGGACAGCAGGAAAGGGGCCCCACCAGCCAAACACAGCTGGGGGGGGGGGTAAGTCCAAGGCAGGGGGCACGTGCGCCCACGTGCGCCTGTGTAGCTCAGTCTCTGCTGCATAGTGCGTTGTTGCCCTGCCACAGTGCTGTACAGTTAGCTATCATATCGCATGGGCCCTGCCTTGAAAATATGCCATGGGTTGTATTCTGAGTGTTAAACTTCCCAGTGTCCTCTGTTACAGTCTATCCTGGGTATGTCTGTGGCCTGGCCTAGCTGCTCAGTCAGATCTGCACACTCCATTGAGCTTCCTGAAATCTGTGTCAAGACCAACAGTTCCATCTGGTCCCTCTTCCCCATTCACTGTTAGGTGGTTCAGCCATTCCAGATTGCGCATCTTCTTCCCTTTCTCTGGCACCTAGTGAACTTTTGCTCACAGGGAGAATCCCCATACCCAGACTTTGGGGCTGTCTCTATAATAAACTCAAACCAGAAGCCCAGGTTCATACCCCCAAACTCTGGGGGAGATCAGATTAAGACCCACATCTGGAGCTAAACCTCCAAGATCATCTCCAGTTGCTCTGTCCCAGTCCAGCATCTCCCTTCCCCCGGTCTCTTCTTGTACTGATCAGCCACAACCATCTTAAGGCCTTGTCTACACTACGAGAGTAGTTCGATTTTACTTAAATCGAATATTTGGAATCGATATTGCAAAGTCGAACGTGTGTGTCCACACTAAGGACAGTAATTCGACTTTGTGAGTCCACACTAACGGGGAAAGCGTCGACATTGGAAGCGGTGCACTGTGGGCAGCTATCCCACAGTTCCCGCAGTCCCCGCTGCCCATTGGAATTCTGGGTCGAGCCAGCAATGCCTTCTGGGTAAAAAAATGTGTCGAGGGTGCTTTTGGGTAACTGTCGTCATCCATCCATCACTCACTCCCGCCCTCCCTCCCTCCCTGAAAGCGCCGGCGGGAAATCATTTCGCGCACTTTTCAAGTCATTGACAGCGCGGACGCCACAGCACTGTGAGCATGGAGCCCGCTGCAACCATCGCTGCAGTTGTGGCCGCTCTCAACGCCTCGCAGCTTATCATACAGGTTGCCCTGAGGCAGATGCAGAAAAGTCAGGCGAGGAGGCTACGTCAACGCGGTGATGGCCTGAAGTCTGAGAGTAGCACAGACCTCTCAGAAAGCAGGGGACCCAGCGCCGAGGACATCACGGTGGCAATGGGTCATGTTGATGCCGTGGAACGGCGATTCTGGGCCCGGGAAACAAGCACTGAGTGGTGGGACCGCATAGTGCTGCAGGTCTGGGATGAATCACAGTGGCTGCGAAACTTCCGCATGCGGAAGGGAACTTTCCTTGAACTTTGTGAGTTGCTGTCCCCTGCCCTGAAGCGCAATGACACCCGGATGCGAGCAGCCCTGACTGTCCAGAAGCGAGTGGCCATAGCCCTCTGGAAGCTTGCAACGCCAGACAGCTACCGGTCAGTCGCGAACCAGTTTGGGGTGGGCAAATCTACCGTGGGGGTTGTTGTGATGCAAGTAGCCAAGGCAATCGTTGATGTACTGCTGCCAAAGGTAGTGACCCTGGGAAACTTGGAGGCGATCATAGATGGCTTCGCAGCGATGGGATTCCCAAACTGCGGTGGGGCCATAGATGGAACTCACATCCCTATCCTGGCACCGGACCACCAGGCCAGCCAGTACATTAACAGAAAGGGCTACTTTTCCATGGTGCTGCAAGCACTGGTGGACCACAGGGGACGTTTTACCAACATCTACGTGGGATGGCCGGGCAAGGTTCATGACGCTCGTGTTTTCAGGAACTCTGGTCTGTTTAGACGGCTGCAGCAAGGTATTTACTTCCCGGACCACAAAATAACTGTTGGGGATGTGGAGATGCCTATAGTCATCCTCGGGGACCCAGCCTACCCGCTAATGCCCTGGCTCATGAAGCCCTATACAGGTGCCCTGGACACTGAAAAAGAACTCTTCAACTACCGGCTGAGCAAGTGCAGAATGGTGGTGGAGTGTGCTTTTGGACGTCTCAAGGGGAGATGGAGAAGCTTGCTGACTCGCTGTGATCTCAGCGAAACCAATATCCCCATTGTTATAGCAGCTTGCTGTGTGCTCCACAATCTCTGTGAGAGCAAGGGGGAGACCTTTATGGCGGGGTGGGAGGTTGAGGAAATTAGCCTGGCTGCTGATTACTCACAGCCAGACAGCCGGGCGATTAGAAGAGACCAGCGGGAAGCGCTGTGCATCCGGGAGGCTTTGAAAGCAAAGTTCCTGAGTGAGCAGGGTAACCTGTGACTTTCTAATTTTGTGTACAGAGAAGCCTTCACCCCACTTCCAACACACGTTTCAAAATAAAAATAGTTCAACTTTGTTAAAGCACACCGTTTTCTTTAATACTGTTTTCGCGGGAATTTTTAAAAACTGGGACGCAGACTGTGGTGCGGAGCGGGTGTAGTGTAGTCGCGCGAATGCAGCTTCTAAACTCAAGGACTGACAGGCTCCGCTGCGGTGGGATGGTTCTTTCAACGGAGCCTGTCACCCCTCCTGATAGGGACTGTGTGTATGGGGGGTCTATGTGACTTTGTGGCAGGGGGGGGACGGTTACAGATCCCCTGCTGTGTGGCTCTGTGATCCTGCCTAAGGACCGCCGCTTAAGATCTCTAACTGCCCTCCCCTGCCACAAAGTCACAGAGCAACCCACCCCCCACCACATAACATGAAAAGAACCTCCCAGACTAACCAGGGTAAGTAGTCACTGCATCACTGCACTATGTATGTGCCTTGCTGCTGTGCCTGCCCCCGACTATGTACCCTGCCAAAGGTGACTGTCCTGTCCAATTACCAACCCCCTTTCCCCCCCTCCTCCAAAAGAACATGATGGAAACAGTAGTTAACAGAAACATATTTTTTATTATCAACTACACATGGGACTGGGAAGTGAAACTTGGACGGGGGCTTGTGTCAGGCGGGAAGGAAAGTACTTGTCAAACTTTGGGGAATGAGAGCCTTCTGCTGCTCGAGCTCTCTGCAGGGGTGGAGTGAGAGTTAGCAGGGACTCTGCCGCCTCTCCTTCTGTGCACTTTGGGTGAAGGGAGTATGGGACTTGGTGGCGGGGGAGGGCGGTTAGAGATGGACTGCAGCGGGGCTCTGTCCTCCTGCCTCCGTTCCTGCAGAACATCCACAAGGCGCCGGAGCGTGTCCGTTTGCTCCCTCAGTAGTCCAAGCAGGGTTTGAGTCGCCTGCTGGTCTTCCTGACGCCACCTCTCCTCCCGATCCATGTTTGCTTGGTGCATTCGGGTCAAGTTTTCCCGCCACTGGGTCTGCTGTGCTGCCTGGGCTCGGGAGCAGGCTATAAGCTCTGAGAACATGTCCTCCCGTGTCCTCTTCTTCTTATGCCTAATCCTCCCTAGCCTCTGGGAGTGTGATGACAGGCTAGGTTGTGAGACAGTCGCAGATGGGGCTGTGGGAATGGGAAAAAGGGAGTGAATTCCTCAGAAAGCTAAATGTACTTGTGAACAAAGAACATAGTCTTTCTCTGTGAACAGGACCATGCACAGCACCTATCACATGCACACTCAGCACAAGGTCGAATTCTCGGCCTTCGCATTCAGTGTCTGGGGTTTTGCAGAGCACTTTCGAGAACCCTGTCAGGACAACGGAATTGCTCTTGCACGCAGACATGGTAAGCCGTAGATTCGTGGCAGCTTAAAACTTTAATATTAGCAATGGCCTCATTTCACATTGAAATCAATGTCGGTCCCTGCTGCCAGCAATCCGGCAAGCAGGAAGTCTGCTCCTGTCCCACACCCTCGCGGCTGTCCCCGGGAACGATCCCTTTCGGCTGACCCTCTCCCGCCTCCACCGCGTGGCTGCAAACCAGCGGTTACAGTTCTGTAAAGGAACGGTAAAGCAGTCCCAACACTAACATTCCCCTACCTCATTCAAAGCAGGTCGTCATGAGCGACATCACCCTCATGAGGATCTCTGAGAGCGACAGACAGAGAATGCTCCGGGAAAGCCTTCAAAGACCAGGGCCGTATGCCGCCATGCTGTGCCAAGCAATGATTCCGGAGTACTTGCTAGTCTCGTGGCGCGGCAACGTGTCCTACAACGGAGGACCCAATAAGGCCGCTCTCCCCAAGAACCTAATGCAGCGGATTTCAAATTACCTGCAGGAGAGCTTCCTTGAGATGTCCCCGGAGGATTTCTGCTCCATCCCCGGACATATAGACCGCATCTTACTGTAGCTGCAGTAGCAGGGACTAAACAGTAGAGCGGCTTGGGCAGGACAATCATGCAAAACCGGACATTGCTAGATTTTTTTCAAATAGTTGCACTGCCCATGACTGAACCGTTAAGTTAATCAAACTAATCATGAGAAACCCATTTTTTAAATTGTTAATAATCATGTTCTGTTACAAATAAATGTTTAGATGTTTACAACACTTACTGGATGATCCTTCACCAGATTCTGTGTCCGGGGTAACGGCTGGGGAGGGTTGGTAGGGGATCTCTGTAAGGGTGATGAAGAGATCCTGGCTGTCGGGGAAATCAGCGTTGTGAGCGCTGTCGACTGCCTCGTCCTCCTCATCTCCTTCCTCATCTTCCCCGTCCGCTAACATGTCCGAGGATCCGGCCGTGGACACTATCCCATCCTCAGAGTCCACAGTCAGTGGTGGGGTAGTGGTGGCGGCCGCACCGAGGATGGAATGCAGTGCCTCGTAGAAACGGGATGTCTGGGGATGGGATCCGGAGCGTCCGTTTGCCTCTTTGGTCTTCTGGTAGCCTTGCCTCAGCTCCTTGATTTTCACGCGGCACTGCGTTACATCCCGGCCGTATCCTCTCTCTGCCATGTCTTTAGAGATCTTCTCATAGATCTTTGCATTCCGTCTTTTGGATCGCAGCTCGGAAAGCACAGACTCATCGCCCCACACAGCGATGAGATCCAAGACTTCCCGATCAGTCCATGCTGGGGCCCTCTTTCTATTCTGAGATTGCACTGCCATCAGTGCTGGAGAGCTCTGCATCGTTGCCAGTGCTGCTGAGCTCGCCACGATGTCCAGACAGGAAATGAGATTCAAACTGGCCAGACAGGAAAAGGAATTCCAATTCAAATTTTCCCGGGGCTTTTCCTGTGTGGCAGTTCAGAACATCCGAGCTCTTACTGCTGTCCAGAGCGTCAACAGAGTGGTGCACTGTGGGATAGCTCCTGGAGCTATTAGCGTCGATTTCCATCCACACCTAGCCTAATTCGACATGGCCATGTCGAATTTAGCGCTACTCCCCTCGTCGGGGAGGAGTACAGAAGTCGAATTAAAGAGACCTCTATGTCGAACTAAATACCTTCGCGGTGTGGACGGGTGCAGGGTTAATTCGATGTAACGGCGCTAACTTCGACATAAACGTCTAGTGTAGACCAGGCCTAAGTGTTTAGAAATGTGAGCTGGTTTGGAGTCATTAAACCGAGAGGGGACGTCTCTTTCCACCAGACCGGCTCTAGCTCAGCCAGAAGTTAGCAGCTCAATGCAGAGATCCCTGCGGGAGGCTCTCTGGCCTGGGCTGTGCAGACGCTCAGACTAGATGGTCCCATTGGTTTCTTCTGGCCTTTAAATGTACGACTATGAAAATAAACTGCCCTGGAAACCTCATGAAAACAGACTAACTGGAGAGAGAGAGAGAATGAGGCAGGTTAACGTGTGGGGACAAAAATAACACTGTGTGAGCGGGTTCTTCAATCCCACATCACAGCGTGTGATACGCCCCCACCCTGCTGGGCTGCTACCTCGGGCTCAAGCCCAGGGAGAGCTCACTGCTGGGTGGGGGAAGGAGAGTCTGCACAGGAGACTCTGCAGATGCTCAGGGTGCTGTCAGCTCAGCCTGCGGTTCCCGCCCTACGCGGCTGCATGGAGCAGCTGGACTGGGTGTGCAGAGAGTCACTGAGTAGGAGCCGCTACTCATGGCACCAACTCTCCTCTCCCTTCCCTCTTCTGAGCAGTAGCTGATCACTCTCTAGTCCCGCAGCTTCTGGTTCCATTAATAACCCCTGCAGGGTTGGGGGGTTGGATCTAATTCTGCCCTGCCTGCCCTGGGTTTAGGCCAGGAGAGTCAGGCAGGATCTAGCCCAGAAGCAACAGGGCGTGGGACTGTCTGTGAGCTCAATTAAATCCCCTGGGGCAGATTTCCCAGCTTGTGTCTCTGACGTTTTCCCTGTTTCCCAGTCCCATCCCATCCAGGCTCTTCCCCTCTTTGGATGAAATAGCCCAGGGTCATTGGCCTCCTAGGCACGTACCCGGTTGGTCATTGTCACCCAGGCTTTTGGGGTGGCCAGGGGATGAGGGGAGGAAGAAGAATCTTGTACCTACGGCAGTGGACTGGAGCTCAAGAGTCCTGGGTTCAACCCCTGACACAGCTGCAGACTCCTGTGTGCCCTGCGCTCAGTCACTTAATCTCTTTCTGTGCCTCAGTCTCCCCATCTGTGAAACGAGAATGGACTTCCGGAGTGTCTGAGGATAAACCCATTAGTGATTGTGACAGTCTCAGATACGCCAGTGACAGGGGATGTAGGAGAGGCAGAGCATTCATGGGAAGAGCTGTTTATCCCAGGGCTTCTCCATACACAGGGAAATTTGCCAGTATAATTAAACCGCTATCCCTTTGCTGGTGTAACGCCCACGGGGACTCTCTTATTGTGGAATCAGAGCCATTGTCAGGTGTATTCATAGATTCTAAAGCCAGAAGGGACCACTGTGATCTTCTGGTCTGACCCCCTGTATAACACAGGCCAGAGAACTGCCCCAAATAATTCCTGTTTGAACTAGAGCTTCAGGTTTAGATTAAAATCCACCCTTGATTTAAAAATTGCCGGTAATGGAGAATCCACCACAGCCTGTGGTACGTTTTTCCCATTGTTAATTATCCTCACTGTTAAAAATGTGCAGTTATCGTTAATACTGTTTTCAAAACAAGATAAGATAAACCAGAAAAAGGCTCTTATACCAGAACCCGGGTGTGCACAGGGACTTACACTCGTATAACTGGACAGTATAAATTCCCCTTAGCTGATACCAGATAATTTCCCATGAAGTACTGTAGCGGCAGAGGTTGTATGTTTCATGGGTGGGTGCTGGGTCTAGTCCAGCTGTTTTGGGAACATGTCAGGGTGCCCAGAGCTTTCACACAGCTGCCTCTGTTCCCTCAGCAGGAGATGATCAATGTTCACCCCACAGGGAATGTTGGGGCAGCTGAGAACTGGACTGGCCACTCAGCGTTCGCGCAGTGTGATTGTGCCAGAGGAGCTTTATCACAAAATCCCCATCACAACTGGCACTGATCACCCTTGACTGCAGTCTCACCCGAGGGCCAAGGATAGAATGGGCTATGGGGACACAGCCCCTCACACCCCTACAGCTGGTCTCCCACACAGATTTGGCACATGCACAATTGGCACAAGCACTTCTGGCCAAACCTTCCAAAATGGCCAGTGATTTTGGGAGCCCAACGTGAAACAGCTTATGGGGTGACAGACTGTTCTGAGCCCCCACCTGCTGGAAATCAGCCCCTTTAAAGTATATTAAATGGGGCCCCCAAAATCTCTAATCGTTTTTGAAAGTCTTGGTCTCTGTGCTTAACGACGGGATAAACCAAGCACAGTATTCAAAAATAATATTGTATCTATCTATCCCCGTATACATCCACTGACTACACTGGTCTACAATTTTTGAGAAGTCGTCTGCTTCAGAGATAAAATGTGCTATTTATTATGTATTTTGTTGTGCTGAATTCAAATATGACAATTAAAACAACTGATTGGCTACTGTTACTAAGATATTTAAGTTTTTACATTTTATGTCTATGTATATTGTGTAGATAGTAGAGTTTTAATCATAAAACTAGGTCTTTTCATGTGTTTATGGTTGCTTTACATGATAATATTTCACCTGTCCTGTTTATGTAACACTTTAAAAATCAGCAAAAGGGTTATATAAATAAAATTTATTATGAAACAAAAGGCAAAAAACTATTATGTACATAGTTTAGTCCTATTCAGTGTTTATTCGGCGCTTCTTGGCTTGTCTCTTGTATTCATTAAATGGAGCATCTCTTGTCACTGTCCAGCAATAGTCTGCAAGCATTGATGGGCTCCATTTGCCCTGATAGTGTTTCTCCATTGTTGCAATGTCCTGGTGAAATCGCTCGCCGTGTTCGTTGCTCACTGCTCTGCAGTTCGGTGGAAAAAAATCTAGATGAGAGTGCAAAAAATGTATCTTTAGTGACATGTTGCAACCAAGGCTTTTGTATACCTTGAGGAGGTTTTCCACCAACAAGCTGTAGTTGTCTGCCTTGTTGTTTCCGATAAAATGTATTGCCACTAACTGGAAGGCTTTCCATGCTGTCTTTTCCTTGCCACGCAGTGCATGGTCAAATGCATCATCTCGAAGAAGTTCACGAATCTGTGGACCAACAAAGACACCTTCCTTTATCTTAGCTTCACTTAGCCTTGGAAATTTTCCATGGAGGTACATGAAAGCTGCTTGTGTTTTGTCAATGGTCTTGACAAAGTTCTTCATCAGACCCAGCTTGATGTGTAAGGTAACAAAATCTTCCTTGATTCAACAAGTGGTGGATGCTGAACACTTTTCCTCCCAGGCTCCAATGACTGTCGGAGTGGCCAATCTTTCTTGATGTAGTGGGAATCTCTTGCACGACTATCCCATTTTTTCGCAGAGAAAACAGCAGTACTTTGTGTATCCAGTCTGCAGACCAAGCAAGAGAGCAACAACCTTCAAGTCACCACAAAGCTGCCACTGATGTTGGTCATAGTTTATGCACCTCAAAAGTTGTTTCATGTTGTCATAGGTTTCCTTCATATGGACTGCATGACCAACTGGAATTGATGGCAAAACATTGCCATTATGCAGTAAAGCAGCTTTAAGACTCATCTTCGATGAATCAATGAACAGTCTCCACTCATCTGGATCGTGAACGATGTTGAGGGCTGCCATCACACCATCGATGTTGTTGCAGGCTACAAGATCACCTTCCATGAAGAAGAATGGGACAAGATCCTTTTGACGGTCACGGAACATGGAAACCCTAACATCACCTGCCAGGAGATTCCACTGCTGTAGTCTGGAGCCCAACAGCTCTGCCTTACTCTTGGGTAGTTCCAAATCCCTGACAAGGTCATTCAGTTCACCTTGTGTTATGAGGTGTGGTTCAGAGGAGGAGGATGGGAGAAAATGTGGGTCCTGTGACATTGATGGTTCAGGATCAGAAGTTTCATCCTCTTCCTCTTCCTCGTCTGACTCAAGTGAGAATGATTCTGGTGCATCAGGAACCAGCAGTCCTTCTCCGTGGGGTACTGGGCGTATAGCTGATAGAATGTTTGGATAATGCACAGTCCACTTTTTCTTCTTTGACATACCTTTCCCAACTGGAGGCACCATGCAGAAGTAACAATTGCTGGTATGATCTGTTGGCTCTCTCCAAATCATTGGCACTGCAAAAGGCATAGATTTCCTTTTCCTGTTCAACCACTGGCGAAGATTTGTTGCACAAGTGTTGCAGCATATGTGTGGGGCCCACCTCTTGTCCTGATCTCCAATTTTGCAGCCAAAATAAAGGTGATAGGCTTTCTTAACCATAGTGGTTATACTGTGCTTTTGTGATGCAAAAGTCACTTCACCACAAACATAGCAGAAGTTATCTGCACTGTTCACACAAGTACGAGGCATCTCTGCTCACTTTGGCTAAACAGAAACGTGTCCCTTTGCAAAATCAAACACTGACAAATAAGAGAGCACGACACTGTATGATTTCTAGAGCTGATATAGGGCAATTTGTTCAGCAGAGTGAAGTAAGCTTCGTTATGATTGCATCATCCATGACTTCTAGGAATAACATGATGCAATTCATATCATGTATGATGCAATACCAGCTTCAGATTGCATCATTCATTGTTTTGCCTAAAAAGCAAGTCCTCTCCAAACCCAGTCATAGATTTAGTCATATATCCAGTCAAAGATGTATTTTAGTCATTTCTGGTTTAAATTGAGATCCCTTCCCTTTATAACTCACTTATCCTCCGCCATTCCCAAGTCAAGGGTCGTATATACTGACCCAATAGCATATCTTGAAAACTAGAGCCAATCAACAATTTTAAGCATTATTTTCGTTCTCAGTGACCCAGAATTAGTAAAGTTTGACTACATTTATTTCAGAACCATTTTGGCTGTAGAGCAGTGCTATCTGTCTGTCTGTCTATCCATCCATCTATCTATCAGTCTCTCTCTCCCTATTGCAGGCTCTGTGCCGTTGATTCCTTTCAAGCGTCTGTTAAAGCACTAGCCTAGAGAGGAGCCCTGGTCATTTCTTCCCTGTGTGGAGCCGTCTCTCTGCTCCTTTCACAGTCTGTGCAGTGAGGCAAGCTGCAGGGTCTGTGCAGCAGGAGGAACTCACTTGGTGGATGCTCTTGTTTCATTTATCAGCTGCTTTTGCAGCTCTGTGCGGGGTCGGGGGGTCACATCCCATTTTGAACTGTTTATAATCCCGTCATCAACCTCCCCTTCACCCTCCCATGGTGGAGACTTTCCCTGTTCCTGCGGCCAGTCTGGGTTGGGGTCTCTCCAAGTGAAAGCTCCGGAGCCATTTCTCTGTCACAAGAGAACAGACCCTCTTACACAGGGGCCTGATCCCCAGGCCAGTGAAGTCAGTGGCGTCTTTCCATAGACACCAAGGGGCTTTGGATCAGGCCCTTTCTGGGCAGCATTGTCTGAGCTCCAAGGAGGGCCCGGCTGCCACCCAAGGGTGCCAGCAGCTCAGCCTGACCCAGAGCCCCGGGGATCACTCTGCACTAGATCCGCCACAATGTTCTCATCTGAAAATGACAGATTTTTAAGTGAGAGATTTTATCGAACATTTTCATTATTTCAAATGTTTCCATTTATACAAATGAAAAATTAAAACTGTTTGGGGAGGGTTGTAAAAACCAAACTGGAAAATTAAAAGGAAAAAATAAAAATTTACATTTAAATAACCCACTTTTTCAGATAATTTTTTTAAAACTTCTCAGGTTTTGGTTTCCCCTCCCTCCATTTTTACCATTTTGCCACCAAGAGATGGGAAAAAATATTTTTCACTAAAGGTTTCAAAACAATCATTTCAAAAAACTCGCCACAAATATTTACCCCTTTTCACACTGGCGTTTTCTGGGCACTGCTTATGACAGGTAGTGTCAAACTCTGCTCCTCTGACCCTCACCTGAGCATCTGAACTCCCCCCGTACACCCCTGTCCAGCTGCTCTGCAGAGCTGACTCCATCCCAGTGGTGAAATGTGCCCAGCCACCATCCCACGACAATCCACTTCTGCATCAATTACTATGAAAAGTTGCTCTGCAAAACTGCTCTGCCTTGTGCTCCTGACAGATTTCCCTTGAGGTCCTGGGCTGTTTGGCATCCCGCAGAGGTGTTAACATCTGTTCACAAGACTTTCTTTCTGTAAGTGGCAGAATGGTCCCGCTATTGTGGGGAACTTTCCTGGCATATATACTACACTGGTGGAATGGGCTAGTGAAAGGATCTGAGTCCTCGCTCCCACTTCCTTTACGCAGAGGCCTCCCTGCCCTCGAGGGCTCCCCTTCCACTCTCCTGTGTGGCAGAGTCATAGAATCATAGAATCATAGAATATCAGAGTTGGAAGGGACCTCAAGAGGTCATCTAGTCCAACCCCCTGCTCAAAGCAGGACCAATTCCCAGCTAAATCATCCCAGCCAGGGCTTTGTCAAGCCGGGCCTTAAAAACCTCCAAGGAAGGAGACTCCACCACCTCCCTAGGTAACGCATTCCAGTGTTTCACCACCCTCCTAGTGAAATAGTTTTTCCTGATATCCAACCTGGACCTCCCCCACTGCAACTTGAGACCATTGCTCCTTGTTCTGTCATCTGCCACCACTGAGAACAGCCGAGCTCCATCCTCTTTGGAACCGCCCTTCAGGTAGTTGAAGGCTGCTATCAAATCCCCCCTCATTCTTCTCTTCTGGAGACTAAACAATCCCAGTTCTCTCAGCCTCTCCTCATAAGTCATGTGCTCCAGACCCCTAATCATTTTTGTTGCCCTCCGCTGGACTCTTTCCAATTTTTCCACATCCTTCTTGTAGTGTGGGGCCCAAAACTGGACACAGTATTCCAGATGAGGCCTCACCAATGTCGAATAAAGGGGAACAATCACGTTCCTCGATCTGCTGGCAATGCCCCTACTTATACAGCCCAAAATGCCGTTAGCCTTCTTGGCAACAAGAGCACACTGTTGACTCATATCCAGCTTCTCGTCCACTGTGACCCCTAGGTCCTTTTCAGCAGAACTGCTACCTAGCCATTCGGTCCCTAGTCTGTAGCAGTGCATGGGATTCTTCCGTCCTAAGTGCAGGACTCTGCACTTGTCCTTGTTGAACCTCATCAGGTTTTTTTCTGCCCAATCCTCTAATTTGTCTAGGTCCCTCTGTATCCGATCCCTACCCTCTAGTGTATCTACCACGCCTCCTAGTTTAGTGTCATCTGCAAACTTGCTGAGAGTGCAGTCCACACCATCCTCCAGATCATTAATAAAGATATTAAACAAAACCGGCCCCAGGACCGACCCTTGGGGCACTCCACTTGAAACCGGCTGCCAACTAGACATGGAGCCATTGATCACTACCCGTTGAGCCCGACGATCTAGCCAGCTTTCTATCCACCTTACAGTCCATTCATCCAGCCCATACTTCTTTAACTTGGTGGCAAGAATACTGTGGGAGACCGTATCAAAAGCTTTGCTAAAGTCAAGAAATAACACATCCACTGCTTTCCCCTCATCCACAGAGCCAGTTATCTCATCATAGAAGGCAATTAGGTTAGTCAGGCACGACTTCCCCTTCGTGAATCCATGCTGACTGTTCCTGATCACTTTCCTCTCCTCTAAATGTTTCATAATTGATTCCTTGAGGACCTGCTCCATGATTTTTCCAGGGACTGAGGTGAGGCTGACTGGCCTGTAGTTCCCCGGATCCTCCTTCTTCCCTTTTTTAAAGATGGGCACTACATTAGCCTTTTTCCAGTCATCTGGGACCTCCCCCGATCGCCATGAGTTTTCAAAAGTAATGGCTAATGGCTCTGCAATCTCACCCGCCAACTCTTTTAGCACCCTCGGATGCAGCGCATCCGGCCCCATGGACTTGTGCACGTCCAGTTTTTCTAAATAGTCCTGAACCACTTCTTTCTCCACAGAGGGTTGGTCACCTTCTCCCCATGCTGTACTGCCCAGTGCACTCGACCATCTCATGGTCACTGCCTCCCAGGTTCCCATCCACTTTTGCTTCCCCTACTAGTTCTTCCCTGTTTGTGAGCAGCAGGTCAAGAAAAGCTTTGCCCCTAGTTGGTTCCTCCAGCACTTGCACCAGGAAATTGTCCCCTACACTTTCCAAAAATTTCCTGGATTGCCTGTGCACCGCTGTATTGCTCTCCCAGCAGATATCAGGGTGATTAAAGTCTCCCATGAGAACCAGGGCCTGTGATCTAGCAATTTCTGCTAGTTGCCAGAAGAAAGCCTCGTCCACCTCATCCCCCTGGTCTGGTCGTCTATAGCAGACTCCAACCACAACATCACCCTTGTTGCTCCCACTTCTCAACTTTATCCAGAGACTCTCAGGTTTTTCTGCAGTATCATACCGGAGCTCTGAGCAGTCATACTCCTCTCTTACATACAACGCAACTCCCCCACCTTTTCTGCCCTGCCTGTCCTTCCTGAACAGTTTATATCCATCCATGACAGTACTCCAGTCATGTGAGTTGTCCCACCAAGTCTCTGTTATTCCAATCACATCATAGTTCCCTGACTGTGCCAGGACTTCCAGTTCTCCCTGCTTGTTTCCCAGGCTTCTTGCATTTGTGTATAGGCACTTAAGATAACTCAATGATCGTCCCTCTTTCTCAGCATGAGACAGGAGTCCTCCCCTCTTGCGCTCTCCTGCTTGTGCTTCCTCCCAGGATCCCATTTCCCCACTTACCTCAGGGCTTTGGTCTCCTTCCCCCGGTGAACCTAGTTTAAAGCCCTCCTCACTAGGTTAGCCAGCCTGCTGGCGAAGATGCTCTTCCCTCTCTTCGTTAGGTGGAGCCCATCTCTGCCTAGCACTCCTTCTTCTTGGAACACCATCCCATGGTCGAAGAATCCAAAGCCTTCTCTCCGACACCACCTGCGTAGCCATTCGTTGACTTCCACGATTCGACGGTCTCTACCCCGGCCTTTTCCTTGCACAGGGAGGATGGACGAGAACACCACTTGCGCCTCAAACTCCTTTATCCTTCTTCCCAGAGCCACGTAGTCTGCAGTGATCCGCTCAAGGTCATTCTTGGCAGTATCATTGGTGCCCACGTGGAGAAGCAGGAAGGGGTAGCGATCCGAGGGCTTGATGAGTCTCGGCAGTCTCTCCGTCACATCGTGTATCCTAGCTCCTGGCAAGCAGCAGACCTCTCGGTTTTCCCGGTCAGGGCGGCAGATAGATGACTCAGTCCCCCTGAGGAGGGAGTCCCCGACCACCACCACCCTCCTCCTCCTCTTGGGAGTGGTGGTCGTGGAACCCCCATCCCTAGGACAGTGCATCTTTTGCCTTCCAATCGGTGGAGTCTCCTTCTGCTCCCTTCCCTCAGATGGGCCATCTAGTCCACTCTCCGCATTAGCACCTGTAGAGAGAACATGGAAACGATTGCTCACCTGTATCTCCATTGCTGGTGCATGGACGCTTCTCTTTCTCCTTCTGGAGGTCACATGCTGCCAAACCTCCTCACAATCCTTCTGTCCCTGCTGCGCCTGCTCTGAATCTTCAGAACATTGTGGCCGTAGAAGCATCTCCTGACGTCTGTCCAGGAAATCTTCATTTTCCCTTATGCAACGCAGAGTCGATACTTGTTTCTCCAGCCCTCGAACCTTCTCCTCCAGTATGGAGACCAGCTTGCACTTTGTACAGACAAAGTCGCTTCTGTCCTGCGGAAGAAAGACAAACATGGCACAACCTGTGCAAGTTAAAACAGCTGATCGCTCACCTTCCATATCACCGTCCTCTTAGGAGCTTCCTCAACTGTTGCAGGAACTACTCGGAGAAACCTGCAGATGACAGCCTCAGTGCGCTCTCTCTAGGCGAACTCCCAGGCAAACTCCCGCTGTTAGCCTCTGCTGACTGCCCTTATATACCAGTCAGGCCCACTCAAGGCCCAGCTGGAACAAAGCACTCCCAATTCACACTTTTCAAACAAACAAGCAAGCAATCAAGCACACGGTCAAACTGACCAACTGTCCCAGCAGCAGACACTCAGATACAGTAGGACACGGGAGGTCATTGTTCCGCTCTGCTCCGCACTGGTGAGGCCTCAGCTGTAGTACAGGGTGCAGTACTGGGTGTGACACTTCAGGAAAGTTGTGGACAAATTGGAGAAAGTCCAGAGAAGAGCAACAAAAAAAAACCTGACCTAGCAGGAAAGGTTAAAAACACTGGGCATGTTTTGTCTTGAGAAAAGAAGCCGGAGGGGGGACCTGATAACAGTCAGGTCTGTTCAGGGCTATTATAAAGAGGATGATGATCAATTCTCAGTCCCACTGAAGGTAGGACAAGCAGTAATGGGCTTAATCTGCAGCAAGCGAGGATTAGGTTAGACAGTAGGAAAAGCTTTTTAACTATAGGGCTAGTGAAGCTCTGGAATAGGCTTCCAAGGGCGGTTGTGGAATCCCTGTCACTGGAGGTTTTTGAAAACAGATTGGACAAACTCCTATCAGGGATGGTCCAGGTTTACTTGGCCCTGCCTCAGGGCAGGGGGCTGGACTTGATGACATCTTGAGATCCCTTCCAGCCTGGCATTTCTATGATGTCCCTAACCCCACCTGCCTGGGTTGAGCCGTCTGAGCTGAGATGGTGAAAATTGGGGGTGGGGTTCCCTGTGTCAAATTTTGAAGAAAGATTTTTTGTTAGAAATTTTTTGTTTCAGATTTTGATGAATTTCAGCATTTGAATTTTCAGGGGTTTCTTACTGAATTGTTCTTGCTCTGCCATTTACCCCCTGCCCACTTAGGGCTTGTCTACATTGGCACTTTACGGCGCTGCAACTTTCTCACTCAGGGGTGTGAAAAAACACCCCCCTGAGTGCTGCTGTCTCCCAGCGCTATGCCGTGACTACACAGCCATGTTAAAGCACTGTGGCAGCCAGCGCTTTAACGTTGCTAGAGAAGACAGGTCCTTATTGAATTGTTGTTCTCACTCTGCCATTCACCCCCCAATTCATGTGATGCTGAGTTGCTGGGCAGGACTGAGCGAGGATGTGGACACACACACAAACACTCACACACACATGCCTTACCACTGACGCTGAGCTGCAGGGCAGGGCTGAGCTGGGATCTGTTCACCCGGTT
Organism: Trachemys scripta elegans; assembly: GCF_013100865.1. NCBI lineage: Eukaryota > Metazoa > Chordata > Testudines > Emydidae > Trachemys > Trachemys scripta. The sequence goes on from NW_023260511.1 coordinate 4,402,110, forward strand.
GTCACTGTCCTTGATCTCATACCCACAAGTGTACTTCCCAGAGCTGACTCCAGACACCACGTGGTCATAGACGTAGATGGCCTTCTTCTCCAAGCCCCTCTGGGATGAAACCTCCTTCCAGTTCTTGCAGAAGACGATGCGGGTGACCAGGAACTGGGAGAACACAGAGCACTGGAGCTGCACAGAGTCCCCTGGCCGGGCGGATGTCTGCTTCAGGTGGAGGGTGGGGGCATGTAGAGCGCCTGGGAAGGGAAATGGGTCAGAGCTGTAGGTGGGGAATTGGTGATGCCCAGCAGTGTTGGTGGGGCAGGAGGTAAATGGCGCAGGAGATAAATGGCGGGTGGGTCTGTGCCACATCTCAGATGGAGGCTCTGATTACAGCCAGCTGGGCAGACCGGGGGACAAACGCTCTCTGGTGACTGGAAGCTTTAGTCCCTGGGATCATTTGGGTTATGGAAGAGCCTGGAGGCTCCCAGCTTGGTTCCGATTGTCTAGCACTGTGAACTCTTTTAGAATAAGGGGCCCTGGTGCAGGAACCCTGTTGACCCAGCTGGGGCAGTACGGCTGGGAGAGAGGCGACCCCTCAGCGTGGCCAGCCCCTGGCCATTGCGGGCTGACAAGGCAGGGACCTCAGCCTACTCCAGCAGCCCATGCAGTGAAGGTCACTTGCTGCCCCATGGAGCTCACCAGCTGACGGCCAAGGAGCTGTGTCCAGTCCCTAACCCCTCCGATATCTGCTCTAACATCCTCCCTGTCCCTGTGCCCCTCCTGTCCCCAGTCCCTGGCTGGCACAGGGGGCACCAGGAGCAATTCCAGGCCCAGGTTAAGGGAAGGTCCTCGAGCAGCGGCAGGGACCGGATCCCCCTTTCCCAGGAATCGCCAGGGCGATGGGACCTAGCTCTGAACTCGCAGGATAATTGCTGCTGTCTCTGGGTAGGTCAATACCTGCCCACCACCTTCCCCACCCCAATGGTGCCCCCTGCTGCTGCCTTTCCCAGGCAGCCAGCAAAGAAATGGCTCCACCAGCCCCTGTTGGGCTGGCCACAGGTCGCTGGCTGTGGCTCCCTGGCCGGGGTCATACACGAGCTCAATCTGGGTTATATAATGGTCCCTTTTGTCCATACCCTCTTGAGCACCACCTGCCCGCCCAGGGCTGACTATTAATGGTGCTGCTGACATTTAAGGATGAGATGCAGGCTGAGTCCATGTGGGGGATGAGCTCCAGGGGAGAGACCTGCGCCCACAAAGGGATGGGAGCTGGTGCCATGGGAAGATAAATCCCTTGAGATCAGAGCCATAGCGTTCTGTGCTTCCCAGGGCCAGTGCCCCGGGGGTGGGACGGGCTGTGGATGTGACTCTCTGACCTGTGTGTCACATTGGCCTTGGGTCAGAGCAGAGCTGAGAGGTAGCAGGACAGGGAGGGGTTGACCAGGAGATCTGCTCACCCTGGTCAGATCCCACACAGCCCCATCTGCCTTCCCGTGCCATTTCCCTTGACACCACAGTGAGCAGGGAGCGACCCAAGGGGTGGTGGCTGTATGCTGTGGAAGGGGAGGGATAAATGGCATGGGTAGATTGGGGACAGACAGACAGACGGACTCACCTGGAGCTGAGCAGATCTCCTGGCTGCTGGGACTCAGCGCTGGGAACAGAAAGGTGACGTGTGGTTAGTGCTGGAGATAAAATCCCCCCTTTTCTGAGGTCCCTCTGCAGGGACAAAAACTGCCTTTAATAGGAAAAAAATCCTGATTTCTGTTTCGGTGAAGAAGCAAACCAGGCAGGACATTAGATCTGGGGCAGGGCAGATTCCTCACGCACACAGACCTTGGCTGAGCTGGGACCACCTTTCCCTTCAGCTCTCTAGAAGGCCCGAACCTCAGCTGGCGTAAAATGGCACTGACTCCAGTGGAGCTACAATGATTTACACCAATTGGGGATCTGGCCCAGTAGTTCTCACACTCAGTGTTTACACTGGTTCCCATTTCTCTCCCACTGAAGAGGATTTGCCAACAGTCTGGGCCAGGGGCTGCTCTTGGTTCTCTTTCCCCCCAGCCTGCTGCAAATTAGCACAGGATTCCCGGATACTCACCGGGAAGCAAGAGGCACAGAGACAGGATCATCAGGGCAGAGGTGGGAACCAATCAGGATGGAAACAGTCCAGCAGCTTCTGCTTTTGATGGGGTCTGGAGGGTACAATCCACAGGTGCTCCCTGCTCCCACCTGCCCCCTCTGCTCTCTCTGACTTCAGCAGAAGGGAAGCTCCGGTCTCTCTCTCTGCTCTGATCTGCCCCCGTCTGCTCCCCGGTGTTGGATGCGCCAGCCAGCCCCTCTCCCTGCTCCCAGACACCCTGGGGTTTGCAGGGCTCAGGCAGCAGAGATGCTGCAGCCTCTCTCTGGCCTGCTCTGTCTCCTCGTTGGGTCTGATAATCATCGCTCCCCATTTCCTGCCCTGCGCCGCCCCCCTTCTGTTCTCCGGCCACAGCGTCTCTATTTAGGGCTGCAAGATTGAGAACCGAAGGGGCCTGGTTTGCTTAGATGAGTCTAAACATATCACAGAGGAAACAACTCCCATCCCATCTCACTGCCTGGGGACCGAGCCAGCCCCCTGCCTAAAGGCACAGCTGGGCCAGGGTGAAAGGTCACTGGGTGATTGTGGGGTCTGGGATGTTGGATGGGTCTGAATCTTTTGCCTCCAGTCCCTGGTGAGAAGGACCTAGCTCCCCCAGGGGGAAATTGACCATCTGGGCTTAACGGGAAAATAAATGGGGTCTGGCCTCATGCTGGACCCTCTGCACAGGAGTGAATTTCACCCTCAGAGAACACCTACCATGGGTCTGCAATGGTCCCGTCCTCCATGTGAGGTCAGAGAGGGGCAGAGCTAAGGAGAGAGCAGGAGCTTGAGCTGAGCTGGGGGCAGAGCCACACCATCCGGAGAAAGTGAGAACCAGAGAAGCAGCTGAGGGAGCAAAACTGTGCTGGGAGAAGAGCCAGAGAAGTAGCCCAGGGAACAGGTCCATGCTGGGAGGACAGGGCAGCAACCAGGGTCAGAGAGGCCAGAGGAGGTAGAGCAGCAGCAGCGCTGGGGCTGGAGTTGGGGCTGCAGCTGTCCAGTGCCGGGTGCAGTGAGCAGCTAGGGAGAGCAAGGGGAACCCATGGGCAGAGGGCCCAGCGCAGGGAGACACCATCAGTCAAGCGGCCTTGCAGGCCAGACTTGGGAGGGGAATCACAACTCTGATGCGGGAGCTAACACTGGTAAGAAGGATCCTGCCACCTGGAGTCTGAAGTCGTGTGGCCACGGCCAGAGCAAGTGTCCAACCACAGCATCCCTGCAGCACAGCCAGGGCCTGAGAGGCCAGAGGAGGTAGAGCAGCAGCAGCGCTGGGGCTGGAGTTGGGGCTGCAGCTGTCCAGTGCCGGGTGCGGTGAGCAGCTGGGGAGAGCAAGGGGGACCCCTGGGCAGAGGACCCAGTGCAGGGAGAAGCTACCAGTCGAGCAGCCTTGTAGTCCAGACTTGGGAGGGGAATCATGACCGTGATAGGGGGGTTGACACTGGTAGGGAGGATCCTGCCACTTAGAGTCTCAGGGTGTGTGGCAACAGCCAGAGCAAGTGTCCAAACTGCAGCATCCCTGCAGCACAGCCAGGGGCTGGGCAGGAGCCCCCTAGGAATCCTGGGCCCAGACCTGTTGGGATTAAAAGGACTCTGCCACACAGGAGAGTGGAAGGGGAGACCTCGAGGGCAGGGAGGCCTCTGCGTAAAGGGAGTGGGAGCGAGGACTCAGATCCTTTCACTAGTCAATTCCACCGGGTTAATGTGTATGCCAAGAACATGCACCACTGAACAGTGCACTGACCCACAGGAACCCTCCTACCAACACTACAAGAAGAAGAACTCTACGTGGACTCCTCCTAACGGTCGAAATGACAGACTGGACCTCTACATAGAGTGCTTCCGCAGACGTGCACAGGCTGAAATTGTGGACAAACAACAACACTTGTCCCATAACCTCAGCCATACAGAACGCAATGCCATCCACAGCCTCAGAAACAACTCTGACATTATCATCAAAGGGGCTGACAAATGAGGTGCTGTAGTCATAATGAACAGGTTGGATTATGAACAGGAGGCTGCCAGGCAACTTTCCAAGATCACATTCTACAGGCCACTATCCTCTGATCCCACTGAGGAATAACAAAAGAAACTACACCATCTGCTCAAGAAATTCCCGGCTACAGTACGGGAACAAATCTACATGGACACCCCCCCAGAACCCCGAGCAGGGGTATTCTATCTGCTACCCAAGATCCATAAACCTGGAAATACCGGACGCCCAATCATCTCAGGCATTGGCACACTTACAGCAGGATTATCTGGCTATTTGGACTCTCTCCTCAGACCCTACGCTACCAGCACTTCCAGCTATCTTCGAGACACCACCGACTTCCTGAGGAAACTACAATGCATTGGTGTTCTTCCTGAAAACACCATCCTGGCACCATGGATGTAGAAGCACTTTACACCAATATTCCACATGAGGATGGACTACAAGCTGTCAGGAACAGTATCCCTGATGAGGCTACAGCACTCCGGGTGGCTGAGCTTTGTGACTTTGTCCTCACCCATAACCACTTCAGATTTGGGGACAATTTATACCTTCAAGTCAGTGGCACTGCTATGGGTACCCACATGGCCCCACAGTATGAAAACATTTTTATGGCTGACTTAGAACAACGCTTCCACAGCTCTCGTCCCCTAGTGCCCCTCCTCTACTTGCGCTACATTGATGACATCTTCATCATATGGACCCACGGAAAGGAGGCCCTTGAAGAATTCCACCTGGATTTCAACAATTTCCACCCCACCATCAACCTCAGCCTGGACCAGTCCACACAAGAGATCCACTTCCTGGACACTACAGTGCAAATAAGTGATGGTCACATAAACACCACCCTATACTGGAAATCTACTGACCGCTATACGTACCTACATGCCTCCAGTTTCCATCCAAGACACATCACGCGATCCATAGTCTACAGCCAAGCCCTAAGATACAACCGAATTTGCTCCAACCCCTCAGACAGAGACAAACACCTACAAGATCTTTATCAAGCATTCTTAAAACTACAATACCCACCTGGGGAAGTGAGGAAACAGATTGACAGAGCAAGACGGGTACCCAGAAATCACCTACTACAGGACAGGCCCAACAAGGACAATAACAGAACACCACTGGCCATCACATACAGCCCCCAGCTAAAACCTCTCCAGCGCATTATCCACAATCTGCAACCTATCCTGGAAAATGATCCCTCACTCTCACAGACCTTGGGAGGCAGGCCAGTCCTCGCTTACAGACAACCCCCCAACTTGAAGCAAATACTCACCAGCAACTACACACCACACCACAGAAACACCAACCCAGGGACCAATCCCTGTAGCAAACCTCATTGCCTACTCTGTCCCCATATCTACTCTGGTGACACCATCAGACGATCCAACCACATCAGCCACACCATCAAGGGCTCATTCACCTGCACATCCACTAATGTTATATATACCAGCAATGCCCCTCTGCCATGTACATTGGCCAAACCGGACAGTCCCTCCGCAAAAGAATAAATGGACACAAATCGGACATCAGGAATGGTAACATACAAAAGCCAGTAAGTGAACACTTCAATCTCCCTGGTCATTCTATTATAGATTTAAAAGTCACTATCATTGAACAAAAAAACTTCAGAAACAGACTTCAAAGAGAAACAGCAGAACTAAAATTCATTTGCAAATTTAACACCATTAATCTGGGCTTGAATAGGGACTGGGAGTGGCTGGCTCATTACACTCCTTGTTGTTTTGGCTCATTACAGAAGCAGCTTTTCCTCTCCTGGAATTGACACCTCCTCATCTATTATTGGGAGTGGACTACATCCACCCTGATTGAATTGGCCTTGTCAACACTGGTTCTCCACTTGGGAAGTAACTCCCTTCTCTCCATGTGTCAGTATATAATGCCTGCATCTGTAACTTTCATTCTATGCATCTGAAGAAGTGAGGTTTTTACCCACGAAAGCTTATGCCCAAATAAATCTGTTAGTCTTTAAGGTGCCACCAGACTCCTTGTTGTTTATGCCAAGAAAGTTCCCCACAATAGTGGGACCATTCCACCACTTACAGAAAGAAAGTCTTGTGGAGCCAAACCACCAGAGGGCCTCAAGGGAAATCTGTTAGGAGCACAAGGCAGAGCAGTTTTGCAGAGCAACTTTTCATAGTAATTGATGCAGAAACAGATTGTCCTGGGATGGTGGCTGGGCACATTTCACTCCTGGGATGGAGTCAGCTCTGCAGAGCAGCTGGACAGGGGTGTACGGGGGGAGCTCAGATGCTCAGGTGAGGGTCAGGGAGCACAGTCTGACGCTACCTGTCATAAGCAGTGCCCAGAAAATGCCAGTGTGAAAAAAGGTAAATATTTGTGGCAAGATTTTTGAAATGATTGTTTCAAATCTTTTGTGAAAAATATTTTTTCCCATCTCTTGGTGGCAAAATGATAAAAATGGAGGGTTATTTAAATGTACATTTTTATTTTTTCCTTTTAATTTTCCAGATTTGTTTTTACAACCCCCCCAAAAAAAACAGTTTTAATTTTTCATTCTCCATTACCGACAATTTTAAATCAAGGTTGGATTTTATTCTAAAACAGAAGCTCAAGTTCAAACAGGAATTATTTGGTGGCAGTTCTCCCAGCCTGTGTGATACAGGAGGAGGTCAGACTAGAAGATCACAGTGGCCCCTTCTGGCTTGAGAATCTATGAATACACCTGACAAAGGCTCTGATTCCACAATAAGAGAGTCCCCGTGAGAGTTACACCAACAAAGGGATAGCGGTTTAATTATACTGGCAAATTTCCCTGTGTATAGAGAAGCCCTGGGATAAACAGCTCTTCTCATGAATGCCCTGTCTCTCCTTCTACATCCCCTGTCACTGGAGTATCTGAGCCCCTCACAATCACTAATGGGTTTATCCTCAGACACTCCTGAAGTCCATCCTCCTTTCATAGACGGGGAGACCGAGGAACAGAGAGACACTGACTGAGCGCAGGGCACACAGGAGTCTGCAACTGAGTCAGGGGTTGAACCCAGGGCTCTTAAGCACCAGTCTACTGCCATAGGCACAAGATTGTCCTTCCGCCCCTCAGCCCCCGGCCATCCCAAAAGTCTGAGTGAAAATGACCAACCGGGTACCTGCCTAGAAGGCCAAAGACCCTGGGCTATTTCATCCAAAGAGGGGAAGAGCCTGGATGAGACGGGACTGGGAAACAGGGAAAACGTCAGAGACACAAGCTGGGAAATCTGCCCCAGGGGATTTAATTGAGCTCACAGACAGTCCCACCCCCTGTTGCTTCTGGGCTACATCCTGCCTCCCTCCCCATCGCCCAAACCCCAGGGCAGGCAGGGCAGAATTAGACCCACTTCCCCAACTCTGCAGGGGATATTAATGGAGCCAGAAGCTGCGGGACTAGAGAGCGATCAGCTGCTGCTCAGAAGAAGGAAGGGAGAGGAGAGCTGGTGTCATGAGTAGCAGCTCCTGCTCCGCGACTCTCTGCACACCCAGTCCAGCTGCTCCTCGCAGCCTCATAGGGCGGGAACTGCAGGCTGAGCCAACAGCACCCTGAGGATCTGCAGAGTCTCCTGTGCAGACTCTTCTTCCCCCACCCAGCAGTGAGCTCTCCCCAGCCTGACCCTGAGCTAGCAGCCCCGTGGGGTGGGGGGTGGGGGAAAGGGAGTATCACATGCTGTGATGTGGGATTGAAGAACCCGCTCACACAGTGTTATTTTTGTCCCCACACGTTAACCTGCCTCATTCTCTCTCGCTCTCCATTTAGTCTGTTCTCATGAGGTTTCCAGGGCAGTTTATTTTCATAGTCGTACATTTAAAGGCCAGAAGGGACCAATGGGACCATCTAGTCTGAGCATCTGCACAGCCCAGGCCAGAGAGTCTCCCCCAGGGATCCCTGCATTGAGCTGCTAACTTCTGGCTGAGCTGGAGCCTGTCTGATAGAAAGAGACGTCCCCTCTCGGTTTAACGACTCCAAACCAGCTCATATTTCTAAACACTAAGATGGTTGTGGCTCATCAGTGCAAGAAGAGACCAGGGGGAAGGGAGATGCTGGACTGGGATGGAACAACTGGAGATGGGCCCTGAGGTTTAGCTCCAGATGTGGGTCTTAATTTGATTTTCCCCAGACTTTGGAGGTGTGGACCTGGGCTTCTTGTTTGAGTTTATTATAGAGACAGCCCCAAAGTCTGGGTGTGGGGACTCTCCCTCTGAGCAATTGGTACCAGATATGGCGATCCAGAGTCTGACTGAGGAGGGTAAGAAGATGCTCAATCTTGGATGGCTGAACTACCTAAGAGTAAATTGGTAAGAGGGATGAGGTGGAGCTGTTGGTCTTGGCAGAGATTTCAGGTAGCTGAGTGGAATGTGCAGATCTGGTTTGTACCAAAGGCCCAACACTGACAGACTGACTGGGCAGCTAGGCCAGGCCCCAGACATGACCAGGATAGACTGTAACAAACGATAGTGGGAAGTTTAATGCTCCAGTTCAGAATATAACCCATGGCAGATTGCCAGGGCAGGGCCCATGCTATACGATACCTAACTATACAGCACCAGCACACCAATAGCACTGAAGAAAGAAATCATTCATAATGACGACTGCACCGGGTCCAGCTGAGAATTTGACATCAAGTTTTGTTTTTTTTGGCTAGAAAACTAGATTTTGACTAAATTATATTTTGTTTATTTTACTTTTTTATTTGTGGAAGTCTCTCCTCTCTTTGAACATTTTTGATTTTCTGTTGGAAAACCAAAAGCCCAAAATATTTTGGAAGTGGCCAAAACCTAATATTCCCTGCAGCCTGCCAGTTCTCAGGTGATTAGATTTTTAATGAAGTTAAAATTTTATTGCTGAAAAATTCCAGGGAAATTCATGTAAATTTTGCACAGGAAAAAAATGTCCATTTTCCACCCTGCCCCAGCGTGCACCATGCTTAAGCCCTCAAGGGTTGCAGGTGGACTCTGCCAACGTTCTGTTCAGCCCTATGCCCACAGGACTCCCCTGTGATCTCTGAGAGGTTAATTATCCTGCTTTGGTTAGCAGGCCTCTTTAACAGAGGCTGGGGAGGCATGTGGGAACAGGTCTTGCTGGAGCCCATGGGCAGTGCCTCAGCCTGCCTGCCTGAGCCTCCCCAGCTGCCCCATGTGAGCCATCCCGGCCAACCGGAGGAGCCTCAAGCCCCGGCTGCCTGGAGGAGCTATGAGCCCCACTGTGGCCCAGCCCTGGGGCCGTGGCGGGAACCATTAGTTGAGGTTTCTGGTGGCTTAGCCTCCCTCAGCCTCCATTACATGCTGCCCATGCTGGAGCCCTAGGCATAACTAACAGTATGAACCAAAGGCTGCTAACCAAAGTAGGCCTGGCCTTGACAGAATAGTAACACACTGGGTATTGGCTGACCAAGTAATCGCACTTTTGACCTGAGAGGATGGTACAGAGACACACAGAGTTCTCAAGTAACTTCATAAGTTCAGGATTAAGAGATGGCACAGAAACACACCTACTGCTCCTAACGATAAAAAGGGGATGACACAATAATGAATAAGAAACAGTGGTGATAAGGGTAGTAACTGATAAGATCTTAAGTGGAATATGTGACTTATTTATATCAGTGTGTAAAAGGAGAAGTCATAGGAGAGGCATCTTTGTAGTAGTCTATACACAGCGCTCTGATGTGCTGATTGAACATAAGAACATAAGAATGGCCATACTCGGTCAGACCAAAGGTCCATCCGGCCCAGTATCCTGTTTCTCACCGTGGGTCCCCTCAGGGAGTCCACTCACTCTGGACCTCCGGGGCCTCCACCCCCCGGAGGGGATGATGCAACCCTGTTCTCTAGATCAGAGTGACTCTCAGTGAGCATAAAAACAGCATTGAACACAGGACAGGAAACTCTCAGGGCCTCAGGCCTGGCCTCCCTCAGCACAGCACATCCAAGTCTCCCCAGCATCCAGGTGGGCTTTGCCTGCTCCCTCTCTCCAGTCCCGAGCCCCCCTGCTTCCCAGCTTGGCATCTGAGATCACCGGACCCAAGCCCCCGCCTCTGTCCATTGACTTCTCTCCAGGTAAACAGGGTCGCCTGGGCCTCCTCTCCTCTCTTGGCAGCCCATTGTCCTTCCACTGACCAGAACTGGCTGTGACACCTGAGCTGGGCCCCCGGGTCACCCGGTCACCAGTCGCTAGGATCTCCATTCTCCACGCCAGTGGTTGGGGTCCCAAGTTCCCTCGCCGGACCTCTGGAACAACAAATTGCCTCTACCATCACCTCATTAAACCCATAGCACCTAGGGAAACTGAGTCCCAACCCCTCTGCATGCAAACCATAGGTAAATCAAGAAAATCCCCCATAGGAAATAAGGAAAAACAAGAAACGCCCCCACTTCGTAACACCATGCTTTGTCAACAATAAACCTGGCCGAGCATCTTCGCCACGGAACCGAGCCTGTGGTTTTTACTTCGAGTAACATCAAAGACTGCTGAGTCATCATGCCGCACCATCTGCTAGTGCAGCTGACGTTGGAGCTCTGAGAACAGCAACACTATTAGCATTGTCAGTCCTGCAGCACCAGCAGCACTTAGCAAAACGAACAGTTGGTAATTGTACAGTCATAGAAATGTCAGGCTGGAAGGGACCCCAAGAAATCATTATATGATGATGGCAGGATCAAGTGTACCTAGACTATCACTGGCAGTGGGTTTGTCCTACCTGTTCTTAAGAACCTCCAACAATGTGGATTCCACAACCTGCCTTGGAAGCCTATTCCAGAGCTTAACTTCCCTTATCATTAGAAAGTTTTCCCTACTTGCTACCTGAAACCTCCATTGAAGCAGATTAAGCCCATTACTTCTTGTCCTACCTGCAGTGGGTACTGAGAGAAATTGATCACTGACCTCTTTATAACAGCACTACATGTATTTGGAGACTGGTATCATGTCTCCCCTCAGTCTTCTTTTCTCAAGACTAAACGTGCCCAGTGTTTTTAACCTTTCCTCACAGGTCAGGTTTTCTGAAGAAGAATGGGACAGTGATTACTTTTATCTCATATACGACACTCCTGTTAATACTTCCCAGAATGACATTAGCTTTTTTGTGACTGCATCAAATTGTTGATTCACATTCAATTTGTGTTCCACTGTGACGCTCTTGATATCCTTTGAAACCAGGCATGCAGAGCACAACAGATTGGCAATCCGGCACTTTAACAATCCAGCACTCATTCACTTTATCAGCCAAAAGGCTCCTTCCCCACCAGTTGTCCCTTGGTCAGCCAAGGCCAGGCACCCAAGCCAGGGTAGAGAAGACATAGCAGGGGAGGCCTGCAAGCAGACCAGTGGTGTAGAGGCTTCATGCTTGAGTCTCATTATTGTAAGTGTAAGCAGAGTCAGGATGAGCTCTACCCTAACATCTGGTGGTGAATTGTGGTGAGTTGTGGAAAAGAACTTCAAGGGCCAATCTTGTTTGCATAGCACACCCACCCACATAGCATGAGCCCACAGCAGTCCAAATGGTCACTTTGGCTGCTGTGGGATCCCCAATGTCTCTGTTTTGGGGGCAGGAAGAATAAAGAGTTGTTACCCTGATTATATGATTCAAGGACAGTGGAACTGTTTTATGACAGAGGGACTTGCCATCAACTAAGTAGCACTCGCTAGACAAGGGACTTGGGTTCCAAAACCCTGTGAATTAAGAGAGGCTGGGCACGGGTATGATCGCACTGGTCCTGTTTGAGGGCCTGAAACACAAATTGCACTATCTTCTCTCTACTATAGAATATTGGAGCTAATTTTGATTCCATCAGGAGTCTAATTAGAGGGTGCTGATCTGAATTCATTTTGGGCTAATAATGCACCATCTCAGGGGCTCCCCTACTACAAGCTGAAATCACTGAGTGTGGTGGGGGGCTGAAGATATATAGTTGAGTGGCTGGCAGAGCAGTTCACAGGATGGCTAGAGCAGCTCATGGGATGGTGAGTAGAGCAGTCATGGAGTGGCTCATGGGATGGCTGGTGGAGCAGAGTGTCTTGCAGCGAAGACTGCACCAGCAGAACCCCATGGAGAGGCAGGGCAGTTGGCCTTGGACCACGTAAGGTGCCCCTTAACACCCCTATGCCCCCCCCCCCATTTCCACCCAGGCTGTGTGTGGGGGGAACGCTGCAGATACACTTTTGAACTCTGGGGCTGCACTGACCAGGGACAGAGACTTTTGGGGTGTTGGACTTTAGGTGATTTTTTGGGTTGCTGGACTTAAGACCCTGAGGGGAAAAGGACACTGCCAAACTTACTTGGGGGTGGGTCTTTTGCTCATTGTTTGTGTTATGAATCCTGTTTTTCCAACATAATGCTTCATTGATTCCCTCCTTTATTGAAAGGATTTTGCTACACTCAGACTCCGTGCTTGGGAGAGGGGCAGTATTACCTCTTAGAGGCACCCGGGGGGTAGCATGTAATTGTTCCAGGTCACTGGGTGGGGGCTTGAGAAAGTTTTGCATTGTGTTATGGAAACGGAACCCCTAGATACTGAACCTGGCCCTTGTTGCTGCCAACTCAGACAACTCAGACAGTCAGAAGGGTTACACATAAATAAAGTGGGTCAGAGATCTGTTGGTAGGGAGAGGTGGCCATGTCAGGAGGTCTCTCATGTCACATGCGATATGCTGGGACCTCCAAGTGGCAGAGGCCAGGGGAAGCTACTGAGATGAGTACAGCAGAGACCCCCCCTCCATGCTGCCTTCAGAAGAGGTGACCCCCAACACTGAAGCTACAGGGCATATCCTGGAGCTGAGCATCTGCCACAGGGTCAGTGTCTGGGGGGTTCATCCATTTCTGATGGGTGTATTTTGTGGATGTTGTTGCTGAGTTTACAGACTTCTGCGATGTCACTGCATCTGTGTGTTATTGCAGGTCACCTGTGGGTGGAGCTGGGTGAATAGTTGCTGTTTCAGGCCAGCTGCAACCTAAAAACTCAGAGCAGGTATCTGGGTCAGTTCCAAATGCATTTGGAATTTCTCAGTAAATCAGGAAAGTCTGCTTTGAGTAGTAAAAATGTTTCTTTCATGGCAGCTTCCTAATAGTGTCTGCTCCTTCCAACCTTTGCCCCAGGTGAGGGCACTTTCCTGGGATGTGGGAGACCCACATTTTCAAACCCACTTTGGATCAGGGTCTTGAACTCAGCATGAGCATCCTATTCCCCAGGGCACAGGCCACTCTGGGGTGAGGTGTTCTCCAGTGGAGGCTGTTCCACTTTGCATAACTACTTAAATACTAATTGGCCAAAGAGCAAGCAAGTGAGAGACTCTATAGGCTGGGGATTGAGGGGCCCACCTGCACAGTAGGAGCTATGGATTCAAATTCCTTCTCACTCTGAACAAGAAAGAGAGTAGATTTGGGTCAGTGTCTCCTACCTCCTGAGTGCCTTAATTGCTGGGTTGGAGAGTTATTTTCATGCTCTTTGGCTTAAGGAATAGCAAATTATTAGCTGGTGTTTAGGGATCAGACATACACTTCTGAAGCTGGCCTGAATAATGTATTAAGAACTTTTGCACAGCTAAAACTGATCAGGTTAAATTTGTGAATAGCTTTGCATTGGCTAAAACTGTATTTTTTGGCAAGTAAACTATTCATCCAGAAATTTTTGCCCAGCTCTGCTTGTGAGAACACAAGCTGGTTTGTTGTGGGATTGTTTGTGAGTGCCAGGACTGCACACAAAGGGGTTTGTTTGAAGGCCTGTGACAGTTGGAGTTGCATTTTGATTTATTTTTGTAGGTGAATCCATGAACACTGTCACACTTTCCACGTGGGATTGTTCTTGTAGGGTTTTATACATAACTACTGAGGCTACTCATATATTGGGGCTGCATGCATACTGGTTTGTTATCATAGGGTCTTTTTATGAACTGTGGGGCCACTTCTGCTAATTTGTGTTTGTAGTGTTGTGTGTGAGTGCAAGGCTGTGATCACGCTGGAATATTGCTTGTGAGTGCTTGGGCTGGGGTCACAATGGATTGTTATTGTAGGGTTACTCTAGAATAAGGTGACCATATTTCCCTATGCCGAATACAGGACACCTGGTAAAATTCTGCATATTCAAGCGTTTTCAATGGCAATCAATCAATCAGAATTATGCAGTACAAACATTCAAAATAACATTAAGTTGACTGAGGGCCTGTTAAAAAGAAATACTGCATTATTATAACATTAATAATAGGTAAAAATTATAAGTATATAATTGCTGTGGAATTCTATAGTTCATAGAATCTCAGGAGGTCATCTAGTCCAACCCCCTGCTCAAAGCAGGACCAATCCCCAGACAGATTTTTACCCCAGTTCCCTAAATGGCCCCCTCAAGGATTGAACTATCAACCCTAGGTTTAGCAGGCCACTGCTCAAACCACTGAGCTATCCCTCCCAATTAAGTGGTTACTGCACTGACTTTTATTTTGGGGGGGGGTAGGGGCTTGCGGGGCTCAAGTCAGCTCCACATGGCAGGATCCGGGAAGGCAGTGCCACCTCCACCCCCTGATTCACCTCAGCAGGCCACCCAGCCGGTCTTGGTTTCAGGGGGGAGGTGCAACCAAAAAATATAACTCAAAGGTGGAGGGGTCAGCTGAAAAAGTTAGAAAATAGCTCAGGGTGCAGGGAGGGGGTAGCTAGGGGCTGTGCGTGGGCAGGGGCGAGCTCAGGTTACAAGCAGGTGGTACCTAGGGGCCGTGCGCAGTCAGGGGGCAGGTCAGGGTGTAGGAAGGGAGAATCTAGGGGCTGTGTGTGGGCAGGTGGGTTGCTCAGGTTGCAGGCAGGTGGTACCTAGGGGCTGTGTGTAGGCAGGGGGTAGCTCAGGGTGCAGGGAGGGAGTAGCTTGGGGCTGTGCATGGGCAGGGAGTGGCTCAGGGTGCAGGCAGGTGGTAGGGGCTGTGTGTAGGCAGAGGGTAGCTCAGGGTGCAGGGAGAGGGTAGCTAGAGGCTGTGTGCCAGGAGGACTCCCCTGTCATCCCTGTTCCCTCAGGGCTTTGCCAGCCATGGAGTGGGTCCCCCACCCCTGCAGCTCTTACCAGCTGTGTAAGCAAAGTGGGCTGGGAGTTGAGGAGCAGCTTCAACCCCCAGCAGGCGAGGAGAGGACACCAGGGCTGCCTGCCCCATGGCACCAGCCAGAGGAGCAGCTGCCCTGCACGCACAGCCTGGATCCAGCTTCCTGCCTCCAGCTTGGCGTGGGGGAGAGAAGGAGCTGTGGGGGGTGTGGAGCTGCCCCCTGGACTGCCCTGCACCTGCACTGCCATTTGGGGGGACAACACCCCTGGTACCCACCCAACTCTGCCCATGGGCTCAGGAGGCTTCTCCCACAAGGGGAGCACCGGGGATCCAGGATTCAGCCCTGGCTCTCGGCTTCAGTCCCACCACTCATGGCTTGGGGGTGCGGGGCAGGGATCGGGGTTTCATCCCCGCGACTCCTGCCTTCAGCTCTGGGATCCAGGCTTCAGTGAGGGGGAGGGGATGCCGGGGCTTCAGTGGGGGTTGGCACTGGGGATGGGGATTCAGCCCAGGTGGGGAGAAGGGGCACCAGGTCTTCAACCCCATGGTGGGCGCCCAGGACGGAGGCTTCAGCCTGGGGAGAGGGGTGCCAGGGTTTCAGAAACCCTTCTTTCGGGTTCACACTGGGAGGGGTGATACACACCCGTACCAACCTGCACACACACACATCCTTACCCCTCTATCACACAGGGATGCCTCTCTTACATGGGGTCTTGTGTGTTGTAGGAGCAGCAGTGATCTGTATGACTATGCTTTGTATAATCTGTATGCTCAAAAGGTCTGTTATACTTCCCTCCCCCCTTTTGTCTCCTCTCCCTCTTTGAACACCTGTGAAGTGGCTTTCTCCCTCCCCTTCCCCTCTGGAATGCTTGTGGGATGAATGGGCTGGTTGAACAGCTGGAAGATCAGAAGCGCTCCCAGAGAGACAAGGTGTCTGGGACTCTAATTAGGCAGCACTCACACACCCAATGCATGGATGCTGCATGGACACTGCCATCCAGACGCAGCCAAGTCATCTCTAGTCGCAGGACATGAGGAGCAGGTCTGTAAAAGGGGAAGGGGCCATGTGCTCAGGGGTGCACTCACAAGCTTGTACCTTCCATGAAGGACCTTCGCCCGGACCGCCTGGCCAGTGGTTCGCCGCGTTGCATTGCATCCTGCCTCAGGGAGACTTACCTTCATTGAACCATCCATCACTGCGCTGTGGGACACTTACCTTGAAGAATCCTGACATCTCCAGTGCTGTGCCTGTCCTGGGAGCGTGAGTATGCGACTGTGAGTGCAACTCCCCTCCCCCTTCTTTTGAGCTTAGCTATCAATATAATAAACGTGCTGCTTTCTGCCAAACTCTGGTGGGTCATTAGTCCTCCCTAAGCTTACTAGCTGGCCCAGTTTTGGGTAACAGTGTCTTCCCACCTCTGCACCCGGCCTGAAGATACCACATGCTCACCGCATGACCGCACTCACCTGCCAGCCAACTGCAAACAGGAAGTGGCTGGGGCTGCGTGGTCTGCTGACTAATCGGCAGGGGGATCAGAAAATACGGGACAATTTGCCTGTTTTTGAAAAAAGGCGGGACACTTGCAAAAGGGCTTAAATAAGGGACTGTCCTGTTAAAAATGGGACATATGGTCACCCTACTCTTAAATGCTGGGTGTGTTGTTAATAACAACAGTGAAGAGGAAAGAGAATCCCCAGTTGTTTCCATGTGTAAATTGCTGCCTTCCTCAGAGTGAAATCCCCACGTGGGATGAGGCTGTCCTATGGGGCTGGGGAGATGATTTCATTGTTGGGGGGAGACCTCCCTGTATTTCTCTGCTTTGTTTCCCCAACTCTGCCCCAGAACAGAAACTCCTTGTCTCCCCTAAAATCATCGCTCAGGGGGTTGTTGTTGTCTTTTTTATAAATCCCACTCCTTGGATAAGGGCAGGTCTATGGGTTTGGGCCTTGCTCCCTAAGGGGCCTCCTTGTTTCTCCTAGACAAGAGAGAGTGAGAAGCTGAAGCCACCTATAGTTGGGGGGAGCGATGCCATTGGGTGCTGCCTCATGCTAGGACCCCCCACTCTGTGACATGTGACTGAGGGGAGCAGGGGCAGTCACAGCAGTGGACACACCCTGAATGTGCTGCTGGAGGAAAGGAGGCCGCATCCCATCCAAGAGTCTGTGCCCTGAACAGAAGCCTGGGCCCTTGAACCCGAGATGTCAGGGAATGTTGGGGAACAGCGGCCCAGACCCTCAAGGATGCAGCGAGCAGGAGCAGAGGCAGTGAGGTGAGCGCACTGGATTTTTAAATCATTTTTCTATTGGTTTGTACCCCATGTGTGTTTGGCAATGTCAGCGCTGGGTTACAATTTTTTTTTCCAGTAATGTTGCTTCTTCTACACAGGGGCTTGTTTATATTGTGGATATCTTTCTGATGCTGGGGCTGCACACACTGCTTTGTTATTGTAGGGTCTAGGGTGACCAGATGTCCCGATTTTATGGGGATAGTCCCGATTTTTGGGTCTTTTTCTTATATAGGCTCCTATTACCCTGCACCCCCAGTCCTGATTTTTCATACTTGCTGTCTGGTCAACCTAGTAGGGTCAGACACTGGTTCTGCTCACACAATAGTTTGTTTTCATTTCCATGTCTGCTTTCAGATTTGTCCTGGTTATTAACACCTATATGAAGCACTCAGATGTAATTTGCCCTGGCTTTAGATGTGCAAATTTAGGCACCCAGACAGGAGGGGAACTCATCAAAGCTCACAAGATGTGTCAGTGCCATAGCTGGGAATGGAATCCAGGAACGCACTAAGCCCTGAGCTTTAGCCCCAAGATCCTTCTTCCCACCCTCTGCAATGGAAAGTCTCATGTCTTGTCAGTGCATGGAAGTGACACCTTTGGGCATGGAAGCAAAATATAACCGGGGGCTGGAATCTGGAGCTAGGGTTGCTTTAAAGACATTTGTGTTTTGAAAATGGAAAGGAATATACTTTAGTTTTGAGTGAGTTTTAATAAAACAAAACTTGGTTTATAATCTTTAGCCAGTGATGGACTTTTTGGGGTATTAATTGTACAGTTTGTGTCTGATTGCACACCCCAGTGGGTCAGCCAGTTCCCCCAGTTTGGGACTGGTTTAGAGCCTGAGTCCCCTGTATTGGAAAGGCTCCATATCCCATTTCATTTCTGGCTGATATTGGAGGGCTGAAACCAGGGATGTCTGATCTCTGTTTTTAGCTGAGCCTGTCATGAGATTCCACGCTGTGTGGGGAGTGTCAGACAGGGGTTAGAACTGAAGGAACAGAACCAGGCAGCGGGAGAGAGAAATTTTCCAGTTGAGAAACCAGCCCTTTCCTAATGTTGAATTTCAGGAGAAGCCAATGTGGGGGTGGTCACAGAGATGTTACCTGGGTGCTAATTGCAGGGGAGGTGTCTGCTAGACAGTCTGTCTGTCACAGTCAGCTCCATAGGACGGCGAAGTTCATGGAACTCTGATGTAGAGACAAAAACCATGACAAATGTGCACAGTTGCAATTATAGCTTTGGTCAGTAGTTGGCATGATTAATGTGTGATTAGAAAAAATACAGAGACAAGGTGGGAGAGGTAATATATTTTATTTAACCCCCACAGGTAAGATGGAGTTTTCCATTGGGATTGGTGCAAAGTGCCATCTAGGGGGTGTGAAGGTGCCTTCACCGGGACAAGCCTGCAGGGGTCAGAGATGAAATATTCCCAGGGCTTTTTTCTTACCTCTGTTCCCCTACTTTAAGAACTGCACATGGTCTAATAACTCCATAGTGGAACCCTGGCAGCACCATTGACAATCCCTGGTATGAAATGCAGCCAAGTGCATAACGCTGAAGACCCTGTATAGATGTGAGACATCCAAGGAGACATGTGCCCTTCCAGTGGTGGCAAACGGCCCCACACCCACCCACAGATTAGCCCCAGTCACTGTTCTCTGGCCACTCATCCTGTGACTCCCCTGATGGGAACTTTACTCTGATCAGAAAATAAACACCAATGAAACTAACAAGAGAAACCAAAATAATTAACAGGAGACGGACCATTCACTCAGACACTCTGAACTCTCTGATTTAACATTTCTATTGTGGTAGCACCTAGAGACCAACTGGGTCAGAGCCCCGTTGTGCTGGGCGCTGTACAAACAGAGCAAGTGTCAGCCCCTTCCTCAAAGAGCTCACAGTTCAATATCTGAATCCCAAGCATCCACTGGAGACAGAAGAATATCCCAGTAGGGTACTGTTGACCAATATATGCTGGCTAGCATCTATATCTCTGATATTAACAATATGTATGAGCCTCACTATATCTATATCTAGATATATATACATTAGCATGCATTAAGCATAAATATTATTATTAAGCACAAATATTAGAGCAATTGTATAGCTTAAGTTTGCCTACACCTTTATTATAGTCCTGTTCACTTGTGCTAAGTATCCTATCACATCTTGCATTTGCTGAAGGAAGCTTTGGCTTATAAATAGGAAAACTGTCAGGACCAGCACATGTGAATGTTTTATCATAGCAACAGGTAGGGAGTTAATTTTACAGGTCTGTATTTGAATGTCAAAGGAAGAGGGCAAGACTTATGATTATTCCAGCCTAGTACAAACCTAGTAGATGCTGTTATGCCCTTTGGTAACATGTTCAGAACAAAGAAATAAAGGATACATCATAGTGCCAGAAAAACAAGGTAGAAAGATGATTGGTTAAATCTAGTGTCAGATGACATACACAGTATCTTGTACCTCTAAACAGGTAGGGTATAAAAAAAGAGCTTTAGGGGTGTAACTCGGGGAACACACCTTTTGTGCAAAGGGAATGTAACAATGCTGCACGAGATGCTTCCCAGAGACTGGTATTGCATTGAACCTTCTCCCCAAACTATATTACTGTTGTCTTAGAGCAATAAACCTGACTAATATTGGTTATTTGGGCTCCTGAATGCATTTCATAACAAACCAGAGTGTGGTCAAGCCATTGATTTTACAATTTATCCACAGGACAGAATATCAAATCGGAAACAGAGACCTCGTTCCTTAGCTCCTGTCCACCAAGCCCCCGACTGCAATTTCCTGTGACTATAGACGTTACAGCAGCCCCTGGAGACCCCAGGCAAGGTCAGGCCCCTTTGTGCTGGGTGCTGCATAGACACTAACAGATTCTGTGTGGGAAATCAACCAGCAGAACTATACTGGCCTAGCTAAACCACTACAGCTATCCCGGGATAACTCCCAGTCGGGACACTCTTACTCCACTGTATGGGGCGCTTTTTCCAGTTTACTTCAAGGTGAAAATGATGTAAATTAACCCTGACCAAGGCTCTCTAATTCCTGAATAAGGGTGTCCCCACAGGTGCTTATCCTGAGATAACTGCAGAGATTATTTACAGTATAGTTCTGCTGGTCGATTTCCTTGTGCAGACAAACCCTTAGTGAGAGACAGTTCCCGGCTGGAAGAGTTCACAGACTAAGGGAGAATTTTCAAAAGTACCTGAGGGACTTAGGATCACAAATAGTGGGCACAGATGGGGGAAGGGAGGGGGACTGAAGGAGGCTGCAGCAGTTACCTGGGCAAAAACTGTTACCGCAGGGGCCTATTCTGCAGCACTGACCAATGGTGTCTCCCCAACACTTGTTCAGAGCTGGTCACTGGCTCTGGTCAGTGGTCACTGGTATCTCCCCAGCCCCCTCCTCACACTTCCTCATGCTCACAGTTGGTCAATGGGGATCCCCCATTACTCCCTTCCCCCCCCACACAAAATGCTGACGCTCCCCCCATGAGTCTTCTCCAGTGCTGCAGGCTGGGGTCCCAGGTCCCATTTTTCCAGCATGAAGGTGATGACGGGTGCAGACACCAGGAGGAGCAAAACCAGGGTGCAGCGAGTGACCCAGATGGTGATGGACAACATGTCTGGCCCTGCAACATGGAAAGGGACATGGTGGTAGCTGTGTGCAAAGCAGCGTGTGGGACTGCAGTGCCAGCACTAGACACAGAGTAGCAGCTCTCTAATGGGGACCCCATGTGAGCTCCCAGAGGCCTACATCTAATGGGGGAGGTCATGCTGCAGGGGGGCACGTTCCCTTGATGGGAGGTTGTTGAGGAGCCTCCTCCTTTCCCCCAGCACAGGGTCATTCTTGCCCCAGTTTGCTCAGGTTGCACCAGGATTCTGAGCAAAGACCTCACAAGAGCCAGTGACAGACGCAGCAGCCCAGACCCTATTGTCCCTCCCCAGCTGTGTCCTCAGGAGAGAGTGGGTTAGTTTGCTGATACAAATGCTTTGCGGGAAGCTGAGGCAAATAGCCAGGTTGGGGTTATGCTAACGTCGGTCCCGGGGCCACTTTTGCAACCTGGAAACCAGGCACCAATGCTGGGCTGAGATTCCTGAACCAGGGGTTTGCCTGCATACAGTTTGTGACACCTCTATTTCAGGACTGGAGCACACAGCATAAATAACTAATTACACTGAGAGACAGACCTTGTGAGCCCAGGTGTGATGCTGCCTCTGGTGCCTCCTGCCAGAGCAACACTAAATACAGTGAGTGAAGAGGGAAGAAATAATTCACTGTCTGCCGGTTTAGCAGTGGGGGTCAGTGAACTCCAGATGAAACTCTTTCCCATCAGAAGGGTTTGGGATTCCCCCATTGACAGAGCCATTTTCCTGCCCTGCAAAGATGTTGCCCAGCTCAGCAATGCTGGTTAAAGCCTGGGAGAGCTGCAGGGAGAACGTGCCGCATTGGATGAGCTTGTTACCCTGTTGTGTAGTTGTGTGTTTCCTCTACATCCATCGTCATGGCGATCACACCCAGACTGGGGGTTGCCAAACCCAGGATCCACCTCTCCCTAAGTAGAGTCCCCAGAATAAAGAAACACTTCAGAAGCATTTACCTTGTAGGGAGAACTCCCTGCCACCGCTGCTGCTGGAGTCATCTCCTAGGCAATAAATACACAAGAGTCATTGTCACAGTGATCACACTCAGACTGGTGGTTGCCCAGCCCAGGACCCACTTTTCCCTAAATAAAGTCCCCAGAATAAAGAAATGATTCAGAATCATTTACCTTGTGGGGAGGAACCCCCAGCAGTGCCGCTGCTGGAGTTATCACCTAGGCAATAAATACACAAGAGATCAGAGCAGAGCATGGCCCCACTCCAGGCCCATATGCTGCCCTAGCACAACTGCACCATGGGCAATGGCTGGTGGCCGTGCTGCTGAAAGGGGCCTGGGATTAGAGTGGGTCAGAAACTGAATCTGAGTCAGCAGTGCGACGTAGTTGTGAAAAGGGCTAACGTTGTATGTAAGACATGGGAGGTCATTGTTCTGCTCTGCTTGGCACGGGTGAGGCCTCAGCTCTAGTACAGGGTCCAGTTCTGGGTGTGATACTTTAGGCAAGTTGTGGACAAATTGGAGAGAGTCCAGAGGAGAACAACAAAAGTGATCAAAGGTTTAGAAAACGTGACCAGAAGGAAAGGTTAAAAACACTGGGCATGTTTAGGCTGGAGAAAAGAAGCCTGAGGGAGAACCTGATGAGTCTTCAAATATGATCATTTCAGTTCTAAAGAGGATGGGGATCAATTGTTCTCAGTCCCACTGAAGGTAGGACAAGCAGTAATGGGCTTAATCTGCAGCAAGGGAGGATTAGGTTAGATAGTAGGAAAAGCTTTCTAACTATCGGGCTAGTGAAGGTCTGGAATAGGCTTCCAAGAGAGGTTGTGGAATCCGTCACTGGAGGTTTTTGAAAACAGATTGGACAAACTCCTATCAGGGATGGTCCAGGTTTACTTGGTCCTGCCTCAGTGCAGAGGGCTGGACTTGATGACATCTTGAGGTCCCTTCCAGCCCAACATTTCTATGGTATCCCCGCCCCCCACCTGTCTGGGTTGAGCAGTCTGAGCTGAGATGGTGAAAATTGGGGGCTGGGTTCCCTGTGTCAAATTTTGAACAAAGATGTTTTGTTAGCAATTTTTCGTTTCAGATTTTGATGAATTTCAGCATTTGAATTTTCAGGGGTTTCTTACTGAATTGTTCTTGCTCTGCCATTCACCCCCTGCCCACTTAGGGCTTGTCTACACTGGCACTTTACGGTGCTGCAACTTTCTCACTCAGGGGTGTGAAAAAATACCCCCCTGAGTGCTGCTGTCTCCCAGCACTATGCCGTGACTAGACGGCCACGTTAAAGCGCTGTCACAGCCAGCGCTTTAACGTTGCTAGAGAAGACAGGCCCTTATTGAATTGTTGTTCTCACTCTGCCATTCACCCCCCAATTCATGTGATGCTGAGTTGCTGGGCAGGACTGAGCGAGGATGTGGACACACACACACACACACACACACACACACACGCCTTACCACTGACGCTGAGGTGCAGGGCAGAGCTGAGCTGGGATCTGTTCACCCTGTTGTCACTGTCCTTGATCTCATACCCACAAGTGTAATTCCCAGTGCTGACTCCAGACACCACATGGTTATAGCCGTAGATGGCCTTCTTCTCCAAGCCCCTCTGGGATAAAACCTCCTCCCCGTCCTTGCAGAAGATGATGCGGGTGACCAGGAACTGGGAGAACACGGTGCACTGGAGCCACACAGTCCCCTGGCCGGGCAGACGTCTTGCTCAGGTGCAGGATGGGGGCACGTAGAGTGCCTGAGAAGGGGAATGGGTCAGAGCTGTAGGTGGGATATTGGTGGTACCCAGCACTGTTGATGGGGCAGGATTTAAATGGTGCATGGGTCTATGCCACATCTCAGATGGAGGCTCTGATTACAGCCAGCTGGGCAGACTGGGGGATGAGCACTCTCTTGTGACTGGAAGTTTTAGTCCCGGTAACAGCCTGGAGGTTCCCAGCTTGGTTCCCATTATCTGGTGCTGTGAACTCTCTTAGAATAAGGGGCCCCGGTGCTCGCACCCCACTGACCCAGCTGGAGCAGTACGGCCAGGAGAGAGGCGACCCCTCAGCATGGACGGCCCCTGGCCATTGAGGGCTGTCTAGGCAGGGACGTCAGCCTGCCCCAGCAGCCCATGCAATGAAGGTCACTTGCTGCCCCAGGGAGCTCACCAGCTGACAGCCAAGGAGCTGTGTCCAGTCCCTAACCCCTCTGACGTCGGCTATAACATCCTCCCTGTCCCTGTGCCCCTCCTGTCCCCAGTCTGCAGCTGGCACAGGGGGCACCGGGAGCAATTCCAGGCCCAGGCTAAAGGAAGGTGCTTGAGCAGTGGCAGGGAGTGGATCCCCCTTTCCCAGGAATCGCCAGGGCGATGGGACTCAGCTCTGAACTGGCAGGAGAATTGCTGCTGTCTCTGGGTAGGTCAATATCTGCCCACCACCTTCCCCACCCCAATGGTGCCCCCGGCTGCTGCCTTTCCCAGGCAGCCAGCAAAGAAATGGCTCCTCCGGCCCCTGCTGGGCTGGGCACAGGTCGCTGGGCGTGGCTTCCTGGCCTGGCTCATACAGGAGCTCAGCCTGAGTTATGGTCCCTTTTGTCCATACCCTCTCAAGCACCACCTGCCCGCCCAGGGCTGACTATTAACGGTGCTGCTGACATTTAAGGACGAGGTGCAAGCTGAGTCCATGTGGGGGATGAGCTCCAGGGGAGAGACCTGCACCTGCAAAGGGATGGGAGTTGGTGCCATGGGAAGGTAAATCCCTTGAGGTCACAGCTGTGGTGTTCTCTGCTTCCTAAGACCAGTGCCCTGGGGGTGGGATGGGCTGTGGATGTGGCTCTCTGACCTGTGTGTCACATTGGCCTCAGGTCAGAGCAGAGCTGAGAGGTAGCAGGACAGGGAGGGGTCGACCAGGAGATCTGCTTACCCTGGTCAGATCCGAAACAGTCCCGTCTACCTTCCCGTGCCATTTCCGCTGACACCACAGTGAGTAGGGAGCGGCCCAAGGGGTGGTAGCTGGATGCTGTGGAGGGGGAGGGGTAAATGCCATGGGCAGATTGTGGACAGACAGATGGACTCACCGGGAGCTGAGCAGATCTCCTGGCTGCTGGGACTCAGTGCTGGGAACAGAAAGGTGACGTGTGGTTAGTGCTGGAGATAAAATCTCCCCTTTTTCTGAAGTCCCTCTGCAGGGACAAAAACTGCCTTTAATAGGAAAAAATTCCTGATTTGTGTTTTGGTGAAGAAACAAACTAGGCAGTACATTAGATCTGGGGCATGGCAGGTTCCTCGCACACACAGACCTTGGCTGAGCTGGGAACCACCTTTCCCTTAAGCTCTCTAAAGGGCCAGATCCTCAGCTGGTGTAAACCGACATTGATTCCTCTGGAACTACACTGATTTACACCAGTTGGGGATCTGGCCCAGTAACTCTCACACTCAGTGTTTACACTGGTTCCCATTTCTCTCCCACTGAAGAGGATTTGCCAACAGCCTCGGCCAGGGGCTGCTCTCGGTTCTGTTTCCCCCCAACCTGCTGTGAATTAGCACAGGATTCCCACATACTCACCGGGCAGCAAGAGGCACAGAGACAGAATCATCAGGGCAGTGGTGGGAGCCGATCGGGACAGAAACAGCCCAGCAGCTTCTGTTTCTGATGGGGTCCGGAGGGGACAATCCACAGTCGATCCCTGCTCCCACCTGCCCCCTCTGCCCTGTCTGATTTCAGCAGAAGGGAAGCTCCGGTCTCTCTCTCTGCTCCGATCTGCCCCGTCTGCTCCCCCGCATTGGATTCTCCAGCCAGCCCCTCTCCGTGCTCCCAGGCCCTGGGGTCTGCAGGGCTCAGGCAGAAGAGATGCTGCAGCCTCTCTCTGACCTGCTCTGTCTCCTCCTCAGGTCTAATAGTCATCATCGCTCCCAGTTTCCTGCCCCGCACCACCCACCTTCCGTGCTCCGGCCACAGCGTCTCTATTTAGGGCTGCAAGATTGAGAACCGAAGGGGCCTGGTTTGCTTAGTTGAGTCTAAACATATCACAGAGGAACACCCCCCATCCCATCTCACTGCCTGGGGACCGAAACAGACCCTTGGCTGAAGACACAGCTGGGTCAGGGTGAAAGGTCACTGGGTGATTGTGGGGCCTGGGATGTTGGATGAGTCTGAATCTTTTGCCTCCAGTCCCTGGTGAGAAGGACCCAGCTCCCCCAGGGGCAAATTGACTATCTGGGCTTAACAGGAACATAAATGGGGTCTGGCCTCATGCTGGACCCTCTGCACAGGGGCGAATTTCACACCCAGAGAACTCCTACCATGGGTCTGCACTGGTCCCGTCCTCCATGTGAGGTCAGAGAGGGGCAGAGCTAAGGAGAGAGCAGGAGCCCGAGCTGAGCTGGGGGCAGAGCTTCACCAACCGGAGCCAGAGAGAACCAGAGAAGCAGCTGAGGGAGCAAATCTGTGCTGGGAAAAGAGCCAGAGAAGCAGCCCAGGGAACAGGTCCATGCTGGGAGGACAGGGCAGCAACCAGGGCCAGAGAGGCCAGATGAGGTAGAGCAGCAGCAGCGCTGGGGCTGGAGTTGGGGCTGCAGCTGTCCAGTGCCAGGTGCAGTGAGCAGCTAGGGAGAGCAAGGGGGACCCATGGGCAGAGGGCCCAGCGCAGGGAGACACCACCAGTCAAGCGGCCTTGCAGGCCAGACTTGGGAGGGGAATCACAACTCTGATGCGGGAGCTAACACTAGGGTTACCATATTTCAGCAAGCAAAAAAGAGGACGGGAGGAGCCCCGCCCTAGCCCCGCCCCTGCCTCTCCCACTTCCC
>NW_023260511.1:4458904-4484061 GCF_013100865.1 Trachemys scripta elegans
TGGACTAGATGACCTCTTGAGGTCCCTTCCAACTCTGATATTCTATGATTCTATGATTCTACACACAATGTTAGCCCTTTTTACAACTACCTCACACTGCTGACTCATTCAGTTTGTGGGTCACTCTAACCCCAGGCCCCTTTCAGCAGCACGGCCACCAGCCAGTTATTGCCCATGGTGTAGCTACGTTACGGCAGCGTATGGGGTTGGAGTGGGGCCATGCTCTGCTCTGATCTCTTGTGTATTTATTGCCTAGGTGATGACTCCAGCAGTGGTGGTGTCGGGGGTTCTTCCCCACAAGGTAAATGCTTCTGAAGCTTTTTTTTATTCTGGAGTCTCTATTTAGCGAAAGATAGGTCCTGGGTTGGGCAACCCCCAGTCTGAGTGCGATCACCGTGACGATGGATGTAGAGGAAACACACAATGACACAACAGGGTGGCAGGCTCATCCAATGCTGCGCATTCTTCCTGCAGCTCTCCCAGGCTTTAACCAGCATTGCCGAGCCTGGAAACATCTTCGCAGGCGAAAATGGCTCTTTCAAAGGGTGAATCCCAAACCCTACTGATGGGAAAGAGTTTCATCTGGAGTTCATGGACCCCCTCTGCTAAACCAGCAGTCAGTGAATTATTTCCTCCCTCCGCACTCACTGTATTTGGTGTTGTTCTGGAAGGAGTCCCCAGGTGCATCATCACACCTGGGCTCACAAGTTCTTTCTCTCCATATAATTAGTTATTTACACAATGTGCTCCAGTCCTGGAACAAAGGCATCACAAACAGCATGTGGGAAAACCCCTCTTTAAGGAATCTTAGCCCAGCACCAGTGCCTGGTTCCCAGGCAGCAACTGTGTCCCAGGAACTGACTTTAGCAGAGCCCGAACCTGGCTGTTTGCCTCAGCTGCCCCCAAAGTGCCTGCATCAACAGACCAACACCCAAGGAGTATGCCTGCAAAGGCTGCAGGCAGAGCTTCAAGGGGAAGGAAAAGATGGTGTCAGACTTTGTGTAACAGTGTCACCTAGTGACTCTTGCCAGAGTGATACTAATGTTATTTGTGCCTCAAGAGTTCCTGGGGACACAACATTTCTGTCCTGTGAGAAATCCTGAATTAGGATGAAAAGTCAAAATTTCAGATTTTGCATGGAACAGATATTCAGGAACATTTCGATTCCGAAAGACTGAAGAGCCTTTTCAAAAGGTTTTGATTTTGAAGAAACAGCATTTTCTGATGGAAAACTCTTCTGCACACGTCTCGGCATGCTGTACAGATCTCTGGCCCTCACTCAGGAAAGCTCTGAAGCGTGTGCTCCAGTCCAACCCTATCCAGGACAGCACCTATGTAGGTGCTTAAAGTTAAGCACCTGCTACAGGCCTTAAAATGGTTGTTTGAAGTTAAGTTTGTACCTGGGCGCTGTCCTGAATAGTGATGCTTCCCTGAAGCAGGGCATTCCCACAAGACTGTTTCCTGCCTTGAGGAGCTCGCCCTTAGAGCTGGGGGGAAATCCAGGTTGTTGTCACAAAAAAATTGTGAAGAAAATTATTTCATTCAAAATGTGTGATGGGAAACTTCAGTGTTTTGATGAAAAAATATTCATGAAGCTCAACACACATTTTTCATTTGGCCTCATTTTAACTTGACAGTTTCCTTTTCTGGAAGGTTTCAGAACCAAAAGGAGACAAAACTGTCAATTCAAAACTAAACAAAATGCTGTCTTTTATTTCAAAGTTATTTTTGTAGAAAAACTAAGATGGTCCTTGCACGTGAATCGTTTTGCCGAAAGTTTTTGTTTTCAGTTAAACTGCGTTTTGATTTTTTTTAAAAGTTTGGCAAAAAAAATTTTTTTGGAAAAACTTCACGAACTTTACTCACAAAGAACAGCCAATAAACTTGCCCTGCAGATAACTGCGGGGTGAGCTCCCCAGGTATGTTCATGAGGACATGAGGGGTCACTTACCACAGGGCTCGGCCAGCTACAGCCAGTGGGGACTTGCCTGTGGCTGCTTGGAGAGGCCATTCACATCGAGGTTCTTTCCTAGGGCTGGATCTAAACCTCCTGTTGGGAATTACAATCCCTGCCGTCCTGGTTCTGGCTGTGGTGCTTTATCTGCTGGGAAAGAAAGGTGGGTATGAGAGTGAGGCTAAGCAGTGTTAGCAAATGTACAGACAGGTGTGGCAGAGACAACCCCTTAGATCCCCTGTACCCAGAGAGATGATCAAAGACACAGTGAAACTGTGGTTTTGGGAGGCTGGCTGGGGAGAAAGATCAAAGAGATAATGAAAGGGATTATCATTGTGAACAATTATTTCTATTGCAATAGGACCCTGGAGCCTCAGTCATGGATCAGAGTCCCACTGTGCTAGGTGCTGTACATTATCTATTAGGTGTGTTACTGTAGTGCCCTGGAGCCTTAACCAGGGATCAGGACCCCACTGTGCCAGGCGCTGCACAGATCAGTAATGAAGGGGACAGACCCTGCCCCAGAGATGGTCACAATCTAGGACTCAGTCAGGGGCATGTGTATGGATGGAATATCGACACACAGGTAGCTAAGGCTGCAGTTCAGGAAGGCATCCCCTAGTCAGGAAGGGCCCTTACACCTGTGTCCATGTGTAAGTGGTTTCCTGAATCAGGATCTAACAACTCTGGAAATAGAGCTCTGGACACAGCTCTGCCCTGCCAACCTTTCCTCACACAGCGTCCCCAGCCCCAAGCTTTCACAGCACTCGTGTCACCCCAACAATCTCGAAACTGGCTTAAAACTCATGGGATTTCCAACAAGTCACCAGTCTGAGTTCTTTGTGTTTGCCTGGGGGATTTGATCTTTGGTGACCTTTGGGTCACATCTTCAGACTTTTCTCCTCAAACACACGGGTTATAAACTTACTTTTTTTTTTTTAATGGAAGCTGAGATTCTCACTGAAGCCCCTGACTCTCAGACCTGGAGCTTTACGTAGAACATGAAATGCCATCAGATTGCCACTAAAATCATCAGACTTGGCCACGCTGCTCCCAGGGGCAGTCAGTGGGGCTGGCAGAGGAGAGAGCTGGGCTGGGCCATGGGGACAGGCTCTGCATCAATATGATGATGAATTTGGGCCCTGTCACTCAATGTCAATCTCTCTCTCTCTCTCTGCCCATGAGGAAACGTGGCCACATCTCTGATCACATTGTCTCATTGCTTCCAGTCGTGTCTCTACCAAGGGATCAAAGGTAGGAGGAGATTATTTCCTCTCCCATCTCATTTTCTTTCTGGGTCTGTTCTCACTGCGTCAAGTAAGGGCCAGCAGCTGCTCCAGCGTCCAAGTGAAGCTCAGCTCTCCTTATGGGGGAGGGGGGAGGGGTTCAGTCTGGTTGTTGAGCAGGAGTTTTTGAAAAGGCCAGAGAAGGATGGATTTTACCTAGGGAGGTGGTGGAATCTCCATCCTTACAGATTATTAAGGCCCAGGGTAGTGGGGTACTTACCCCGCTCCTGCCCTGAAGGGCTTAAAACAGCCCTGGGAGAGGGCAGTGGCAGAGAAAAGCTGGGCTGATTGGGAAAGCAGCACAGCTGCAGCCAGTGCAATCAGGGCCCAGCTGGCCCTTATAGGAGGGCATGAAGAGAGAGAAGGACCTGTCTGCCTGGGAAGCTGAGGAGGGTACCTAGGGTGGAGCAGTGTTGGGGAAGGGCAAAGGGAGCTGGGGAGCTCCAGCCTAGCAAAATCCCAGGCTGCAGGCCTAGTTAAGGGCCCGCAAAAGGTACTGGGGCTGCAGAGGGGCAGCCCAGAGATAGGCAGAGGCAGCTGGTCCAACCCCCCTTGCCAATGATGAGTGGTTTATAGTCTGCAGTCTGCCCCAGTGAGTGGGGCTAGATGGAGACTGGCAGTAGCCACTAAGGCAAGGTGGGTTTAGAGGGCTGGGGGTTCCACTGGGTGGGGAGACCCAGATTGTGGGTTACTGCGGGGGCAGAACTCTGACATTGAAGGGCACCGGGGTGCGGGAGGGACATGGGGGCCAGCGGCAGGCGAGACACCGGCCTGCAGAGGGAGCTCCTGTCTGGAAGAGCTAATTCCCTGGATGACCAGCAGAAGGTGCCATGCCAGTGAGTCATCACCCCGCCACACCCGGCTTGATAAAGTCCTGGCTGGGATGATTTAGTTGGGTTTGGTCGTACTTGGAGCAGGGGTTGGACTAGATGACCTCCTGAGGTCTCTTCCTTCCTTAATCTTCTATGATTCCCTGGTCGGGGTGGGATCAGGAGGTTAGGAGGAGACTCTTTAAGGAAGGAGTTTGCCAAAGAAGTGTGCTCCCATCGAATTCACCTGCAGCAGAGTGAGCATGTTTGAAAATCACTCTGAGGTGTTTGAAAGAATGAAAGTGACCCTGTTTTA
This sequence comes from Trachemys scripta elegans, assembly GCF_013100865.1. Lineage (NCBI taxonomy): Eukaryota > Metazoa > Chordata > Testudines > Emydidae > Trachemys > Trachemys scripta. The sequence continues at coordinate 4,463,270 of NW_023260511.1, forward strand.
CACTCAGGGGGTGTCAGTGCTACTCACTCACAAAGCCACACCGACCGCCCCAGCCAGTTCCCTAGAACTGGGTCTGTTCTTCCAGGTTGGGGCTAGGAGTGGCCAGGCCTGGCTGGGAACCAAGGGTTTCCAGTCCATCTAGCTGCAGTGGGTAACATGCAATGTTAACTCCATTGGCTACAGCTGCATGGGCAGCATGTGAGTCCCCCGTTCAGGTAGACTAGCCCTGGCCCCACCCCTTCCTCCCAAGACCACACCCCTCCCCTCCCTTTGTGCCCCCCTCCCCAGCCAGAGGCTTGAGCCCCCCACCATGGCCAGAAGAGCCCCGCCTCAACCGTCCTGAGTCCAGACCACCAGCCGACCCACACCAGCTGCCCTGGGCTGCCAGCTGGCCCACCCGCCCTGCCTGCCCTAGCCTCAACCCCAGCCGGGTTCGGGGGAGAGGCTGAGCAAGGGCGGGAAGAGGAGCAGCGTGGGTGGGGCCACGGGGGAGGAGCAGGATGTGGGAAAGGGGCCTTGGGGAAGAGTGTGGGTGGGACCATGTCTGGCTGTTTGGGGAGGCTTAGCCTCCCTGGCCTATGATACCCACCACCCATGTGCAGTTGGTTTAGTGCCAGGCAAGGCGCACCCATACATGGACTCGCCCCGAAACACCCACAGTGGGTTCACTCACAGCATTCGTGAATTTGGTGCAGGTCTGTGTGTGGGACGGCTGAGGCGCTGTCCCCCCTGCCCTCCCGCGCCACACCACGCCTGCTGGGAAGAGCCAGGCAGCAGGGACGCTTGTGGGGATTCAGAGCGCGCCGTACACGTGAATACACACTGGGCAGAGAGGGAGCTTCCAAGTGCTCCTGGCTCCCTGTCTGCCCATCACCCCACACAGAGACCCTGCAAGGACCCTACAGAGAGTCTCTAAGGGTTGTTGCCCATTGCTCTGCAGCCAGCACCTACCACTCAGGGCTCCCCTCGACTACTGCTGCCTTCCCCCTCTGTCCCTTCTGCAGCCTGCCGGGCTCACTGCAGCCCTTCTGAGAGCCACGGGGCCCATACACTTATTCTAAGCCCTGTGGGTGGGGCAGAAAGAGGCAGGTGGGAGACCAGGGAGTCCATGGGGTGACCAGCTGGACACAGAGAGGGAAAGGTGTATGGGGAGACTAGAGGCAGTGTCCAGGCTCTGCCAGTGTCCTGCCCATCCTGGGTTCCCAGTGCAGCGATTCTGCCAGTAAATCTGGTGGGGGTAGGGGGAACACGACGCACAGACCCTCAGTACCGGGAGTCCTCTCCCCTGACTCCCAGCAGTGTATGTTCCCTACCTGCCTCCTGCGCCCCCCATCCGTAGGGCTTTGTAGCTGCCTCTCCCCAAACATTCCTTCCCTCCCTGATCCTCCCATATGACCAGTGTCTCCTTCCAAACTCCCCCACCCTGCCCTCCTGGGACATGGGAGCTGATTAGCAGATTGAGCGAGAAAGGGGGCTCTGAAGCTTCAATTCCAGATTATGCAAAGACATTAAAGTCAAGCCTTAAGGATGAACTTTCAGGCTTTTTACACTGTGAGCAGCCATGGGCCAGAAATCCAGTTTTATTTGGGTGAAAAAATTTCAAATAAAAATTTTTGTTTGAAATTTTTCACAGAAAATGTGGGGGGTTTAACAAAAGAATTTTTTTTACAACAGAATTCAAAATGTCCATTCAAAAGAAAACAAAATAAACATTTTCTTTAAGTATTTTTTTCACTTAAAATTTCATTACATCAAGCAATTTTGGCCAAACATTTGACTTTGGGTAAAATATTGTTCATGAAATAAATTCCTGTTGAAAAGGTCACCCAGTTGTAACTTTGTGAAAACGACAGTGTTCTCTTCAACTTCTGTCCTGAGATGTCAGGGATTTTCAGTTCCCCCCCATTCTTAACTCCACGCTAACCTAGTGGGGTTTTGAGTGGTTGGTTTCTTGGCCATTTTGCTGAAGTAGAATGGGATGTTCAAGTCTCATTTTTATTAGACAGGTTTCAGAGTAGCAGCCGGGTTAGTCTGTATCAGCAAAAAGAACAGGAGTACTTGTGGCACCTTACAGACTAACAAATTTATTTGAGCATAAGTTTTCATGGGCAACAGCCCACTTCATCGGATGCATAGACTGGAACATTCAGCAAAAAGATATTTATACATACTGTGACAAAGTTCCTCCTCTATCTTGGTGGGTCCTGCGCTTATTGGTGGATTTTCTTGCCTCAGAGATTCACCATGTGGGTTGGGGAACAGCCCAGAGACCTTCCCCTCTGGAAGAACCCACAGTCCAGGTCAATTGGGAGGTCTGGGGGGAACCCGGGCCCGCCCTCTACTCCAGGTTCCAGCCCAGGCTGCTGTGGACTGCAGCTGTCTATAGTGCCTCCTGTAACAGCTGCATGACAGCTACCACTCCCTGGGCTACTTCCCCATGGCCTCCTCCAAACACCTTCCTTATTCTCACCACAGGACCTTCCTCCTGGTGTCTGATAACGCTTGTGCTCCTCAGTCCTCCAACAGCACACCCTCTCACTCTCAGCTCCTTGTGCCTCTTGCTCCCAGCTCCTCACACTCGCACCACAAACTGAAGTGAGCTCCTTTTTAAAACCCAGGTGCCCTGATTAGCCTGCCTTAATTGATTCTAGAAGCTTCTTCTTAATTGGCTCCAGGTGTCTTAGCCTGCCTGCCTTAACTGGTTCTAGCAGGTTCCTGATTACTCTAGTGCAGCCCCTGCTCTGGTCACTCAGGGAACAGAAAACTACTCATCCAGTGACCAGTATATTTGCCCTCTACCAGACTCCTGTACCCCACTGGTCTGGGTCTGTCACAATACGGAGAACATGAAAAGGTGGAAGTAGCCATACCAACTGTAAAAGGCCAATCAATTGAGATGAGCTACCATCAGCAGGAGAAAAAAAACTTTTGAAGTGATAATCAAGATGACCCATAGAAGGTGTGAGGATACTTAACACGGGACCTCTCCTTTTGTCCCTCCAGGCCCACAAACATGTTACAGTTCTGCAGTGACCTAGAATCCTACTTTCGCCATCTCCGACTCAAAGAATATTTCCAATACACCTCTGAACAACATACTAACCCACAGAATCCTTCCTACCAACACTACAAAAAGAAGGATTCTGCATGGACTCCTCCTGAAGGTCGAAACAACAGACTGGACTTCTACATAGATTACTTCCATCGACGTGCACGGGCTGAAATTGTGGAAAAGCAGCATCACTTGCCCCATAAACTCAGCCATGCTGAACACAATGCCATCAACAGCCTCAGGAACAACTCTGACATCATAATCAAAAAGGCTGACAAAGGAGGTGCTGCCGTCATCATGAATAAGTTGGAATATGAGCAAGAGGCTGCTAGGCAGCTCTCTAACACCACATTCTATAGGCCATTATCCTCTGATCCCACTGATGATTACCAAAAGAAACTACATCATCTACTCAAAAAACTCCCTGAAAAAGCACAGGAACAGATCTGTACAGAAACATGCCTAGAACCCCGATCAGGGGTATTCTATTTGCTACCCAATATCCTTTAACCTGGAAATCCTGGACGCCCCATCATCTCAAGCATTGGCACCCTAACAGCCGGATTGTCTGGCTATGTGGACTCCCTCCTCAGGCCTTACGCTACCAGCACTCCCAGCTATCTTCGAGACACCACTGACTTCCTGAAGAAACTACAATCCATCGGTGATCTTCCAGAAAACACCATCCTAGCCACTATGGATGTAGAAGCCCTCTACACCAACATTCCACACAAAGGTGGACTACAAGCCATCAGGAATAGTATCCCTGATAATATCATGGCAAATCTGGTGGCTGAACTTTGTGACTTTGTCCTCACCCATAACTATTTCACATTTGGGGACAATATATACCTTCAAGTCAGCGGCACTGCTATGGGTACCCGCATGGCCCCACAGTATGCCAACATTTTTATGGCTGACTTAGAACAACGTTTCCTCAGATCTCTACTTGCGCTACCATTGATGACATCTTCATCATATGGACCCACGGAAAGGAGGCCCTTGAAGAATTCCACCTGGACTTCAACAATTTCTACCCCACCATCAACCTCAGCCTAGACCAATCCACACAAGCAGTCCATTTCCTAGACACTACTGTGCTAATAAGTGATGGTCACATAAACACCACCCTATACCGGAAACCTACTGACCGCTATACATACCTACATGCCTCCAGCTTCCATCCAGGACACACCACATGATCCATTGTTTACAGCCAAGCTCCAAGATACAACCACATTTGCTCCAATCCCTCAGACAGAGACAAACACCTACAAGATCTCTATCAAGCATTCTTAAAACCCACCTGCTGAAGTGAAAAAACAGATTGACAGAGCCAGAAGAGTACCGAGAAGTCACCTACTACAGGACAGGCCCAACAAAAAAATAACAGAACGCCACTAGCCGTCACCTTCAGCCCCCAACTAAAACCTCTCCAGTGCATCATCAAAGATCTACAACCTATCCTGAAAGATGATCCCTCACTCTCACAGATCTTGGGAGACAGACCAGTCCTCGCTTACAGATAGCCCCCCAACCTAAAGCAAATACTCACCAGCAACCGCACACCATACAACATAAACACTAACCCAGGAACCTATCCTTGCAACAAAGCCCGATGCCAACTCTGTCCACATATCTATTCAAGGGACACCATCATAGGACCTAATCACATCAGCCACGCCATCAGGGGCTTGTTCACCTGCACATCTACCAACGTGATATATGCCATCATGTGCCAGCAATGCCACTCTGCCATATACATTGGCCAAACCGGACAGTCTCTACACAAAAGAATAAATGGACACAAATCTGACATCAGGAATCATAACGTTCAAAAACCAGTGGGAGAACACTTCAGCCTCTCTAACCACTCAGTGACAGACCTGAAGGTGGCAATTTTGCAACAAAAAAACTTCAAAAAAAGACTCCAAAGAGAGACTGCTGAACATGAATTAATAGTCAAATTAGATACAATTAACTTAGGTTTGAACAGAGACTGGGAATGGTTGGGTCATTACAGAAATTGACTCTATTTCCCCATGTTAAGTATCCTCACACCTTCTATGGGTCATCTCGATTATCACTTCAAAAGTTTTTTTTCTCCTGCTGATGATAGCTCATCTCAATTGATTGGCCTCTTACAGTTGGTATGGCTACTTCCACCTTTTCATGTTCTCTGTATGTATAAATATCTTCTTACTGTATGTTCCAGTCTATGCATCCGATGAAGTGGGCTGTAGCCCACGAATGCTTATGCTCAAATAGATTTGTTAGTCTCTAAGGTGCCACAAGTACTCCTATCTTTATTAGACTTTCCCTTCATAAATGGTGAAGCTGCTACCTTCCCTAATTATCCAGAAGTAGGGTTTGCTGCCTTTCCCCTGAGTGTGAGCTGAATGGAAATGTAAGGTTCTAGCAGGAGAACCAACCATGGGAAGAAATCTCCTCACAGCTGGATCTCTGAAAACAGACTCAGTGTCACCAAGGTGACACACAGAGAGCACACGGCATCACTGATACCCCCTGTCCTTATTACTCTCCACAGGGAACAAGTCCAGCATGACACCAGCAACACTCACGAAGATCATATTGAATGTAAGAGATTTTGGAGAGTATTGGGATTACTGGGGTCACCTGCACATGAGGAAGGAATGCAGGGGCTGGGAGTAAATGTGTTAATTGGTGGGGGATGGACAGATCCCAGCTCAGACTGTCTGGCCAAAAGTTAGAACAACAAACTGCCTGTGATCAAAGTGAATGAGGAGAAAAAGTTCTCAGGCTCCCAGGGTTCATGCATCTGAGTCCCTGAGGTTCCTTTGTCCCACCCTTTGCCTGTAATCCCCAGTCCTGCATTGCCATGGCTTAGGGGACTGAGGCAAAGTGTTACCACGACCCATCCTTCATGGAAAGGACACATCCTGGGGAAAGCTCCCATTGGAAAGTGTTCCACCCCCTTCACTGGGAGCTGGGTACAAGAGTGCCTCATAGGTATAGTTTAGGTGCCTCATGCTCCTGGTCTCTTCTTTGAGCTGGGCTCTCTGACTCTCCCATGATGCACCACTTTCTCCCCTCTTGGTGACGAGAAGTAGTACATCATGGGAGTCCCTGGTTGCAGTGCATCATGAGAGATGAAGCCCAGCCAGCCAGTCCAGCCTGTAGAGGAGAATATGAGCATGAGTCAACTGAATTACAAGTCCCATGCGGAACCATGCTGGTATTCTGAACCAGAATATTTCTGGGTTTGGGCAAAATAGTTCAGTTTTGGGGCACTCATTTTTTGAACAAAATTTTGAAATTTTCTGCTGAAAGCCACCTCTGTTTGTGACAAAATAGCTCTGTGGAAACCCAGACAGTTTCCACTGAACATCTTCAACAGCCGCATTAAATCCTTCTCTTCCTGTATCCCCTAGCGACCCTGATCAGGGCCAGACTCCATTGTGCTCGGTGCTCTCTATAGGGGAGCCCTGCCCTGGCTGGGGGAGAGGTGGGAACTGGGGCATTATAATTCGTGCCCAGCGAGGTGCCTTCCCTTAAAGGCATTTACACCCAAGTGACAAAGTGTAACTGTCATTCTCTCCCCAGATGCCTCCGTGAATTGGGTGGGAAGCATCAGGGTGAGTCTCAGCTTTTATTAACAAGAAAGTGAAGTGAAAGAAAAGAGTGATTCGTTTGCCTGTTCCAGCTCGGCAGTGACCCGTGGGCTTGGGACATGGATTTACTCAGGATTCCCAGGATTCTGGTTGTGTCTGTTACCCTGGTCTCACTGCTGCTGTCCCAGATCTCCACCCAGGAGCAGGTAGCTGCCTCCCACTTCTACTGTTAGCCTGGCCAGTCAGTGGTGCACACACCCTGGGTATCATGTTAGTGGCAGGGAAAGCTGCTAACACAGAGCTTCCTTCCTCCAACTGCTTCCTTATGATAATTATTTGTCCATACTCCAGCTGATACTGGCAATGAATAATAACCATGGATTTTTATTTCTCCTCCTCTAAAGATGCATGGGAGGAGTTTGGGTGACTGACGTTCTGTCCTCATATTATTATTATTTTTAATATGTAACATCATGCTATCATAGAGGCATAGCTGGTCTCCTGAGAGTTAAGGCTGAAGTTAGCATCCTGTTATGAGTCTGACTTTCAAACACACCACCACAGATCTATTCCAGCAGTTATAAAATTTGATAACCATGTCACATGACTCTGTAGATTTTGTCCTGAAAAATTGGGGCAAAGAACTCAAGTGATCTCAGAGAGTTGGAGTCTCATTCACTTTTCAGAGATTTTCCTAGTATTAGTTTGGCTGTTCTTATACTAACAAATGCTGATTTATCCTTTAAAGCTTTTAGTAAATGATTGTAGGACAGGGTACTACTTACAGAGATATTTATGATTCTTGTGAATTTAGAAGCTGGTTTAATCCTATCAAAATTATATATATAGGTTTTCCTTTGAGCCAAGCAGTTAGTCAATATTCTGGGTCTTGTGCATAGTTACACTGAGAGGAAAAAGTGATGAGAGTCAGGTATGTTTGTTGATGCAACCCCATTTATTTACATAACATCTAAAAAGTCCTGTTTCCCTGAACACAACAGGAACCAAACAGGAGGCACTGTCTTTGATCCCAGCTTCAAGCCTCTTTCCAGCCAGCACTCTGCCCAAAAGCTCTCGCTCACTCACTTGCTTGCTTGCTCTCTCTCTCAGCTTTCAGGGTCCTGCTACAAGTTCTCCTCTGGCTGTGTCTGGTTTTCTTGTTGCTTCCTCTGGTTGCTTCTGAGATGTTTCTGCTGCTTTTCTCACACAGCCTGACCCTGAGGAATCCTGACCACACGCCCCTGCCATGCCCAGGCTTTTCTGTAGTCTACTCCTTGGGCGGTGGTTTTCCATTGCTTCAGCTGAAACCAAATAAAGGAACATTTAATGGTTCCCTTATTTAGCTTGAATAGAAGGTGGTTATCACAGCCAACAATTTCAGCAAGGTGCTGCGATTGCCCATCGATCAAAGACACGCTTGTTGGGAGCCACCCATTCTCCAACATAATAAAATAATAAAAAGTGCTTGGAACCATTATAAATATCACCATTAATAACATCAATTATTAAGATACCAAACTGGACAGGAAAAAAGGACACTGCCTGCAGCACAGAAGAATCCTTATTTCAGATAAGATAAACTGTGAAAAAGGCTATAGCAGTCCTAGGATGCATCAGGTGAGCTATTTCCAGTAGAGACAGGGAAGTGTTATTACCATTATACAAGGCACTGGTGAGACCTCAGCTGGAGTACTGTGTGCAATTCTGGTCTCCCACATTTAAGAAAGATGAATTCAAACTGCAGGGCCGGCTCCAGGCACCAGCACAGCAAGCAGGTGCTTGGGGAGGCCAACGAAAAGGGGCAGCACGTCCGGCTCTTTGGCAGCAATTCGGCGGCAGGTCCCTCAGTCCCTCTCGGAGGGAAGGACCTGCCACCGAATTGCCACCGAAGAACGAAGCAGCGGTGGTAGAGCTGCCGCTGAAGTGCTGCTGATCACGGCTTTTTTTTTTTTCTGCCGCTTGGGGTGGCAAAAGCCCTGGAGCTGGTCCTGTCAAACTGGAACAGCTGCAGAGAACCCACCTTATGAGAGAAGACTCAAAGAGCTTGGCTTGTTTAGCCTAACCAAATGCAGGCTGAGGGGAGATATGATCGCTCTCTATAAATACATCAGCAGGATAAATACCAGGGAGAGAGAGGGATTATTTATGGGAAGCAAATGTGAACACAAGAACAATGGATATAAACTGGCCATCAACAAGTTTAGGCTTGAAATTAGATGAAAGTTTCTAACCATTAGAGGAGAGGGTGGGTGAGTTTCAATGGAATGCAATATGCAGGAGGTCAGACTAGAGGATCATGGTGGTCCCTCCTGACCTTAAAAGAGCCCATCGCAGGGAGAACCTGGCACTATCTCAATAGGGCGGCTGGCATGGAGAGAGGGAGAAGGGCTCCTCTGCCCAGCTGGCAGGTGTCAGGGCTAAGCATAGCTGTCCTAACTGGGGAGCAGAAAAGGGCCAGACCAAGGCTGGGGAGGGGGAAATCTGAGCTGCCTGCCTCAGAGGGCTTTATAGGAAGTGAGGCCGTTGGTGTTTCCCAGCCTAGATGCCCATTAGAACAGCCCCTGATGTGTGTACAGCAGGGCTGTTAGACGGACATTTTCTGGCTTCATTTCTCTGGCTTAGGCTGGCTTAGCAGAAAAGTAACATTACTGTGTTTTATCTCAAAGCATCCACGGTCCCAGAGAGAAGAGATGCCGACATATGCGACCATCGCTCTGCAGCAGGACAGATGTCATTAATGCTCCATTTCCTGAAATGCAGGACTCGTCAGTGCGCAGCTGCATCACAGAACCTCCAAAGGGGCCATGCAGCAAGGATATGTGGGACCTTCTCTGATACCACAACAGAACAATGCACAGCACCCAAAGTGTTGTAGGATGTTGGAATATTCTCGGGGCAAATGCTGCCTGTTTGCCTTTTGGAAAAAAAGTTTCTTCTGAATAAAATTGGAAAAAATACCCAAACTCTGTATTCCTGCCCCCTGACTCTTTATATCGACAGTTCAGCTCCCAAGTCCTCTCAGCTCTGTTCAGAGACTCCATTGCCAACCCAAAGTATACAAAAACCATGAGGCAGACACCCCAAAATCCCAATATTGCCTTAAGAATTCATGAGATTTTTTTAAAAAATTCTGCATTTTGCTTGCATCTATTTGACTTCTAGTATTTGATCTTCTGGAGGTCAGATTTTCCAGGTGTTCTTCACAACCAGGAGGGCTAGAGACGTACGCATTTCAACAAAACCCAAGATTCTCACATAATCCCAGCACTTCAGCAGCTGGTCTTTAAAAAAGCAGTCAATGTTATGAGATGTGCTGTGAATGATGAGAACTGACAACAGCGTCAGGGTCCCCTTTGAATTTTCAGGTCTGTTTAATGTCATGTAAGTTTGTAGGGATGTGATGGAATATAAATGTCAAGCAAAAAGTATTAGTCACAAGCTATGGCTTTGTGAAACTGTTTGTTAGCCTCCTCCAAAGAGTGCAGCCATGTGGTTGCAAGAGAACATCATGTCAGTATTTGGCTCCGTGGAAAGCAGTCACTGCATGAAGCAATTACATCGCTTTGGTGTCTGGATTTGAGCTGATGTTTGACAGGAATTCTAGACTGACGGCCAGGTTTCTGTAAGTGCCAGCACCCAGCAGCTGATAAAAAAATCGCATTTGAGAACAATGATTGACAGCTACTGGGTCCTGGGTGCTTTGGAAAATCTAGCCACAGCATTTAGGTGCCTGAGAGCCCAACTCTGGAAAATCTGGCCATGTTGAGCTTTGAAATGAGCGATATTGCCCCTGCTGCTGGTACAATCACACCTGAGCAATGTCTCTGGATCATGCTGCAGACACTGGTGGATTTGGGAATCGTTCTTTCCCTCTTGTACCTTTGTTTTTTGTTGCTAATTCAAGCTCTTTGAACCATTGTGAGTGTGTTTAACTATCCAGAGAAGCCCTTTTCTGCAGGGCTTTGAGCTTTCTGACACATCTCCATAGCGACTCGGGGCAGCTTTCAACTTTCAGGTAGTTAAGAAAATGAATTGTGTCATGGGAAAAAGCATCATCTTCTTTGTGATCGGAGTCTTCTGCTTCAGGTTCATGCAGATGAGAACCCACCTGCTTTCCTCCCTGTCAGCTGGTTTTAATTTAGCTTTGCCACCTCCAGAAGTCAGGCCACCCAAATCATGAGATTGTCTTAAAAAACAAGAGACTCTCAGAAATAATCGGTGTTGGGTTTTATATTTGCTTCCTGGTGTTGGAGCCTTTAAAGGTTTATCTATACAGTAATGCTCAGGAACATTAATCTGAATTAACTAAAGATATGCATTGAAAGTGGATTGGTTAAACTGCATTAAATTCCTATGTGGACACTCTTACTCAGAATTAAACTCTTAATTCAACTGGTAGCTAAACTCACTTCCAAAGTGAACTAAACTGTGCGTGGGAGAGTGGAGAGGGGCCTGGGGAGATACTATTGAGCAGCTCAAAGCAGGATGTTAAGGAGATACCATTGCTCAGTGCTGCACAATAGGCCCCTGTTGTAACTACTGCAGCCTCCTTCAGTTTCCCCCTTCCTTCCCCGGACGGACGGGGATGCTGTCAGTCACTCTGCCCTGCAGCCTGCAGACCTCTGCTCACTCCCAGCCAGGGCCAAGCTGATCTCTGTCAGATTTTAGCCCCCATGAATGCCCCAGCCAGACAGCCCGGCCCAGCCCAGCCCAGCCTGGCTCCTTCCTTCTGAGGATGGGCTCATGGTTAAGGCACCAGCATGGGACTTCTGGTAGACACGGATTGAATTCCCAGCTCGGCTACATGTAAGGAGACTTTTGGTTCCCTAATAAAATTTAGTGGAGATTTTTTGGTTGGGTAGCTCCCAGTACCAAGTGGAAGGGTCAATGGAAAATCAGGACCCTGAGACTGACAGTCCCCAGGGGCAATGGACAGAGGCCAGTGCTCCAGATCAGCCTGATTGACAGCGCAAGCAGGCCGATGAGGGAGTCAGGAGGCCAGGGGGTCCCATCCTCCGTGTGAGCTGGAGCTACCTGGGCCAGAGTGGGGCAGAGCTAAGGAGAGAGCAAGGAGCCATGGTCGGTGGGTGACCAAGGTCTTGGGGAGGCTAGCCCCGGCCAACTCACCCCTTCTGCCTGGGGCTCTGCCACTCCCCCACTTCCCCCGCCAGAGCCCAGAGGTCTCCCTGTCAGCCTCAGGCTGCCCGAGCACCGGCCCTCAGCCTGAGCCCCAGAGCGGTGGGAAGGCAGGCAGCTGGGCATGGCCCCCACTCCTGTGGGCAGGTGGGCAGCATGGCCCCCAGCCCTGAAGCGCCGTGTGGTCGGGTGGCTCCAGCCGCCCGGCGTCTCTGGCTGCAGGCCGGTCCCCAGTAGCCCCAGTCTGGGGCAAGGGTGCCAGAGCCCTCCCAAAAGTGGATGGGGGCCAGGGGCCCTCGCCTGAGGTGGAGGCGAAGGTAGGCAGCCCCCTGCCTTTGTCCCAGGCACCCCCGCCCGGGACAGGTGGAGGGACCGAAGGTCCCCACAGCTGCCTGTGCAGCTCTCCCCGACCTGGCTCTGGCCAGGGGGAGGTGGGTCTCGGATCTGCAGCCTGGCCATGATAAGAGCCAGTTGGGCAGCCGTGGGGAGCCTTGGCAGCCCCTCCACCTGCCAGGCATGCAGGCTGAGAGCAGCCCCCAGCCTGTGTCCCCACCACCCGGGTTCCCCACCTGCCTGGCAGGTGGCAGGAGGAGGGTCCACGACTCCACCGCTGCCCGTGCATGACTCTTACCGTGGCCAGGCTGCAGCTCCGAAGTCCCAACCCCGTCCGGAGCCGGGTCAGGGAGAGCTGCACGGGCAGCTGTGGGAGCGGTTGTGAAGTTGTGTATCCTCCTCCTGTCCCAGGCGGCCGGGGAGCCCAGGGGGCAAGGACAGAGGCTGGGGGCTGCTCTCAGACCCCTCACACCCCGGGCAGGTGGAAGGTCTGCCACAGCTCCCCATAGCTGCCCGGGCTCCCCAGCGGGACTCAACGCTAGCCTGGCTGGGGCTGGGGCCTCCGCAGGGGAGGCAGGGAAGAGGAGAGGAAGTGGGCACGATCTAACCCGGTGAAAAGTGGATGGGTCAGGCCTGTCCACTTTCAAAACATGGGAGGACTATGGCCCGCTCCCCAATTCCGGTGCCACTGGCCCAGGGCCCCAGCAGCAAAGTGTGGCGGGAAGCAGGAGGGGGCCCCTGGCCATGGAGTGTGGGTGGGGCCACACAGGCAGTTTGGGTGGCTTAGCCTTCCCCTGGCTCTGATACCCACCGCCCATGCAAGGAGCTGAGCCGAGCTGGGAGCAGAGCTGCGCAAACCGGACCCAGAGAAGCAACCCAGGGAGCAGAGCAGCAGCAACCAGAGTCAGAGGGGCCAGAAAAGCAGCCCAGGGAGCTGGAGGCAGAGCAGCAGCAACACTGGGGCTGGAGTTGGGGCTGCAGCAGTCTGGAGCCAGTTGCTGTGAGCAGCTGGGGAGAGGGCCCAGGGCAGAGGGCCCAGTGCAGGGAGATGCCACAAGTCAAGAGGCCTTGCAGGCCAGACTTGGATGGGGTTTGTAACCCTGATGCGGGGGGCCAACACTGGGAAGAAGGGCCCTGTCACCCGGAGCCTAGACTCATAGACTTTAAGGTCAGAAGGGACCATTATGATCATCTAGTCTGACCTCCTGCATGACGCAGGCCACAAAGCCGTCCCTACCCTTTCCTTTGAGTCTGCTGTTGAAGTCCCCAAATCCTGTGGTTTAGAGACTTCAATTAGCAGAGAATCCTCCAGCTAGCGATCCCTGCCCCATGCTGCGGAGGAAGGCAAAAAATCTCCAGGGCCTCTGCCAATCTACCCTGGAGGAAAATTCCTTCCCGACCCCAAATATGGTGATCAGTAGAACCCCGAGCATGTAGGCACGATTCTCCAGCCAGACCCTCATTGGCCATTATACTATTTACCAGCTATGGCATGTTGTTCCTTTGACTAAAATCACGTTCCCATTAAACCATTCCCTCCATGAACTTATCTAGCTTAATCTTAAAACCAGATAGGTCCTTCGCCCCCACCTGAGGCAGGGGCGGCTCTAGCTTTTTTGCCACCCCAAGCACGGCAGGCAGGCTGCCTTTGGCGGCATGCCTGCGGGAGGTTCCCGGTCCCGCGCATTCGGTGGCATGCCTGCGAGAGTTCCGCCAGTCCTGTGGCTCCGGCGTACTCACCGCCGAATTGCTGCCGAATCCGCGGGACCGGCAGACTTCCCGCAGGCATGCCGCCAAAGGCAGCCTGACTTTGCCCTCGCTTGGAGCGCTGGTGCCTGGAGCTGCCGCTGGCTTGAGGGTGTGTGGCCAGAGCAAGTGTCTAACTTGCTGCATCTCTACAGTACAGCCAGGGCCTGGGCGGGAGGCCTGGCACATGTGAGGAACAGACTGTGAAGTGCCCATACACTTCTGCGATGGCTGTTTGTGATGTTTCCGTACCACAGAGCGGGGTGATGTGTTTTCCTTTAACCTTTCCCATTTTTCTTTATTTTTAAATTGGTGGCTGTTTAATAAATTGTATTTGCTTGAACTATATGTAATGATCAGCGGGTCAGGGAAGCATCCAGAGCAGAGAGAGTACTCCAGAGTGGGGACACCCTAGTCCCTGTCCTAAGTAACCACGACAAGATGGGGGGTTGATCCCCCCAGGAATCCTGGGCCCAGCCTTGTCGGGGTTACAAGGACTCTGCCCCACAGGAGAGTGGAAGGGGAGTCCTCAGTGTCAGGCAGGTCTTTGGGTAAAGGGAGTGGGAGTGAGGACTCAGATCCTTTCACTAGCCCATTTCACCGGGGTAGTGTATACACTAGGAAAGTTCCCCACAATAGCAGGACCATTCTTCCACTTACATAAAGAGTCCTCGGGCCTGCCACTTCATCTCTCTGGGCCTCAGCTCCCCATCTGTGAAATGGGGATAATAATTCTGCCTTGTCTAAGGGAACAATTTTCAAAGCTCCCCAGGGATTCGGGAGCACAAGTGTGTGACTGTGCTCTGTGCCCACTGCCTTGTGCTCCTAAGTCTCACAGGTGCTTTTGAAAATCTCCCCCTTAGATTGTGAACTCTTCTGGGCAGGGGCTGTCTCTTATTAAGGATTCATCTGCACAGGGAAATCAGTGTTAGTCACTCTGAAAAGCGGTGTGGTGCAGTAAATGACCAGAATGGGATTTGTCCTTAGAGACCTGGGTCCTAGGCAGAGCCATAACTAGGAATTTTAGAACCTGGGGTGAGCATAGCCCCTCCCGCAGATTTTTTGGTTGTGGCCCCAACCCAGACAGGCTGGGTGGCCTGCTGAGGTGAGTCAGGAGGTGGAGGTGGTGCTCCCTCCTTTAGCCTGACCACATGAGGCTGGCCTGACTGACCCCTGACACACGGAGGTTTACATGTCACCTCTATTTCTGCCCCATTTTTCCGCCCCCGTGGCTTTGTGCCCTGGGTGACCACCCCACTTTCACTGCCCTGGTTATGGCCCTGGTTCTAGATCTCTCTCTCTCTCTCTCTCTCTCTTTCTTTCTTTCTCATTTTATAATCCTTTTTGCCATACCACATTTTTTGTCATCAAATTAAAACTCGGCAGCTTCAGATTGGCACACAAATTTAACGTTACCATTTTTAAGTACATTTTAATAGCCATGCATTAACCTAAAATTGGTACTCTTGGAATTCCCATTATAAAGCAATGATATATTCAAATGTGGGCCATATTTGTGACTGGATCTTTCTGCTAGAGGAATATATAGACAAGTGAGACATTCCCCAGGAAAAAAAATCACTAAAACAACCATTTTCAATGGCATGTCATACTTTCCAGAACCTCAGATTGCACAATCAGTACACCAAACAGTCCATCACTGACTAAAGATTTTAACCCAAGTTTTGTTTCATTAAAACTTATTCAAAACACACAATATTCACCATACTTTTCCACTGTCAAAACACCAAT
Organism: Trachemys scripta elegans; assembly: GCF_013100865.1. NCBI lineage: Eukaryota > Metazoa > Chordata > Testudines > Emydidae > Trachemys > Trachemys scripta. The sequence continues at coordinate 4,478,882 of NW_023260511.1, forward strand.
ATCTTTAACACAACCCTAGCTATGGTGTAACTACCGGTGCACCCTAATCCAGACAGATTCCAGCCCCCAGTTATGTTTTGCTTCCATGGCCAATGGTATCAGTTCCATACTCTGACAAGACATGAGACTTGCCATTGTACAGGGTGGGAAGAGGATCTTGGGGCTAACGCCCAGGGCTTGTTGGGTTCCTGGGTTCTATTCCCAGCTGTGGCACTCACTCACAGTATAAGCTTGGTAAGTCCCCTCTTGTCTGGGTGCCTCAGTTTGCCCCTCTAAAACCAGGGCAAATAACATCTGTGTGCTTCACAAAGGCATCAATAAACAGCACAAATATGAAATAAGACATGGAAATCAGAACAAACCAGTATGTGCACAGACCCAGTGTCTGACACTACAATAACAAAGTACCGTGTGCAGCAACCAAAAGAAAACCACAACCTAAACAAGCCAGTGTACAGAAAAAGCAACATAGATACAAAAAAAAAAAAAAATTAAAACAGCACTGATACCCAGAATTGGACACAGTCCAGTTCCAAGGAGAGCGGGACAATGACCTCCCATATCTGATATACGACACTCCTGTTAATCCCCAGAACAGCATTAGCCTTTTTTGTGACCTCATCACATTGTTGACTCACATTCAATTTGTGATCCACTGTGGCGCTCTTAGTACCCTTTGAACCCAGGCATGCAGAGCACAACAGATTGTCAATTTAGGAGGCGTGGTAGATACACTAGAGGGTAGGGATCGGATACAGAGGGACNGAGGTGGTGCTCCCTCCTTTAGCCTGACCACATGAGGCTGGCCTGACCGACCCCTGACACACGGAGGTTTACATGTCACCTCTATTTCTGCCCCATTTTTCCACCCCCGAGGCTTTGTGCCCTGGGTGACCACCCCACTCGCCCTGCCCTGGTTATGGCCCTGGTCCTAGATCTCTCTCTCTTTCTCATTTTATAGTCCTTTTTGCCATACCACATTTTTTGTCATCAAATTAAAATTCAGCAGCTTCAGATTGGCACAAAAATTTAACATTACCGTTTTTAAGTACATTTTATATGCCATGCATTAACCTAAAATTGGTACTCTTGGAATTCCCATTATAAAGCAATGATATATTCAAATGTGGGCCATATTTGTGACTGGATCTTTTTGCTAGAGGAATATATAGACAAGTGAGACATTCCCCAGGAAAAAAAAATCACTAAAACAACCATTTTCATTGGCATGTCATACTTTCCAGAACCTCAAATTGCACAGTCAATACACCAAACAGTCCATCACTGTCTAAAGATTTTAACCCAAGTTTTGTTTCATTAAGACTTATTCAAAACACACAATATTCACCATACTTTCCACTGTCAAAACACCAATATCTTTAGCACAACCCTAGCTATGGTGTAACTACCAGTGCACCCTAATCCAGACAGATTTCAACCCCCAGTTATGTTTTGCTTCCATGGCCAATAGTATCAGTTCCATACTCTGACAAGACGTGAAACTTGCCATTGTACAGGGTGGGAAGAAGGATCTTGGGGCTAACGCCCAGGGCTTGGTGGGTTCCTGGGTTCTATTCCCAGCTGTGGCACTGACTCACAATATAAGCTTGGTAAGTCCACTCCTGTCTGGGTGCCTCAGTTTGCCCATCTAAAACCAGGGCAAATAACATCTGTGTGCTTCACAAAGGCATCAAAAACCAGCACAAAGCTGAAATAAGACATGGAAATCAGAACAAACCAGTGTGTGCACAGACCCAGTGTCTGACACTACAATAACAAAGTACCCTGTGCAGCAACCAAAAGAAAACAACAACCTAAACAAGCCAGTGTACAGAAAAAACAACATTGATGAAAAAAAAAATTAAAACAGCACTGATACCCAGAATTGGACACAGTCCAGCTCCAAGGAGAGCGGGACAATGACCTCCCATATCTGACATACGACACTCCTGTTAATCCCCAGAATGGCATTAGCCTTTTTTGTGACCTCATCACATTGTTGACTCACATTCAATTTGTGATCCACTGTGGCACCCTTAGTACCCTTTGAACCCAGGCATGCAGAGCACAACAGATTGGCAATCCAGCACCTTAACCGCTCGGTCACTTTATCAGCCAAAAGGCCCCCTTTCCACCAGCTGTTCCTTGGTCAGCCAATGCCAGGCACCCAAGCCACGGTAGAGCAGACATAGCAGGGGAGGCCTGCAAGCAGACCAGTGGTGTAGATGCTTCATGCTTGATTCCCATTACTTTAAGATGGTTTTGAGTCCTAGGCGCTGTAGGAAGTCCCTTGGCACCCAATTTGTGGGGATCTTTTAGTCTTCTTTTGGTGACTGTACGGCTTCGCTAGGTGAAGAGGTTCAGAAGAGTGACTCAGTGACTCCCTCCACAAAAAGAAGACATGATGGCTCACAACCAAAGGGGACAGCAGCGCACAATAGATTTGTAGTCTGGGGCCTTATCCACTTGGCCATCATGCATGATGTGGCTATGGGCTTGGTATGCCTGCAGGCCAGCTTATGTTTCCTTCTCTACAGTCACTTGGGTGTGTGGTCTCAGGTAATGAAATCACAGCTCATGTGAAAGATGCCCCAGTAGGTAAAATGGTGGCTGAGGAGTTAAGGCTGATCCTTTGTATTGGGCATGTATTGGGTGGGTTTCAATCCCACCTCTGTTGCTAGCCAGCCTTTCCTTTGGCAGTGGTGGCCACTGGTTCTTCCTCTTCAGGCCCTCACTACCCCAGCATCTCTTACCATAAAAATAAAAATTGTTGTACCCATGTAGGTCCCAGGATAGCAGAGCTGTGTAGCTGGAAAGTGTCTCTCTCACCAGAAGTTGGTGCAATAGAAGGTTTTACCTTACCCGCCTTGTCTGGCTAACAAAAAACAGACACACCCAACAAACTGGGGCCCCACAGTCCCTGGGCCAGCTGGACTCCAGCCCGGCTCACAAAGGTGGGAATTTTGCATGGTGCCTCTCCAGTGCTGGCGCCTCAGCAGGCAGAGCCCGTCTCTTCCCCACGCTCCCTCGGGCGTCTGGCCGCGGCTGAGCAATGCCAGTGTAACCCCCGTGTTTGCATTGCAGGGTGCGGTGACATCACTAGGGGAGCAAACAGTCAGGGGCCCTTTGGCCTGTGGGTTGGAGAGTTGCTGGAGCCTGGCGGGTCCCTGCTGGGATGGACCGAACCCTGCAGCCTGGGTGCGGTGAGCTTGGGGGATGGGCCGGAGCCGCCTGCAGTGACTTGGGAAATGCCTGTGGGGGGAGGGGCCTGGCGAGCAGAGTTAGAGACGGGACCGTCAAGGGGGGGAACGGCCAACTGTCACCTCGGGGGGATGGGGGGAGCCCAACTGTCACCTGAGGGGGGGAATCTCAATAGGTGGGGGGGGGACAGGAAAAGCCCTCAGATAAGAGGGGGGCAGTGGGACGGAGGGAGGGAGGGAGGGGACGGGAGTTGGGCAGAGGGAAAGGGGGTAGAAATGGGGATGGGGGAGGAGAGGGGAAGGGGATGGAGATGGAGGGAGGAGAACAGGGGATGGAAACAGGATGAGGGGAGGGGAGAGGAGCAGGGTAGAAGCAGTATGTGTGTCTGTGGGCGGGTGAGAGCCTAGACAGGGTCCAGGGGAACTGCCCTTTTTTGTCCCTGGGCACCCTGGGGTCTCTACCAAATGCTAGAGCATAATTAAAGCCCCCGTCTTTCCCAGCTTCTCCCATAGTATGGCAGGGATCTGCTGACAGGGAGGGGGCAGCTTTGTCAGGAGATCCCTCATGTCGCATGGGATATGTTTGGACCACCAAGTGACAGAGGCCACGGGAAGCTGCTGGGAGCTATGGGGCACACAGTCCCCCATCCCCATGTCCCCACTGTTTTCAGAGGAGGTGACCCCCCCACCCAGAAGTTACAGGGCATGTCTTGGAGCCGGGTGGCCACTCCAGGGTCTGCATCTGGGGGTTTCATCAGTGTCCAATGGGCGTGTTTTGAAGATGGCTGGGGTGGATATACAGGCTTCTGCGATGTCGCTACATCTGTGTGTTATTGCAGGTAACTTGTGAGTGGAGCTGGGTGACGAATTGAGGTTTTGGGCTGGCAGCAAACTGAAAACTCAGAGCAGATGTTCGGGTCGGTTCCAAACATGTTTGGAATTTGTTAGTTAATCGGGAAAGTCTGTTTCTGATCATAGAAAATGTTTTATTCAGGGCAGCTTCCTAAAAGCGCCTGCCCGTCCCAACCTTTTGCCAGTGGTTTAAAAACCTGAAGTATGAAGGAAGGTTAAAAAAACATGGCATGTTAAGGTTTGAGAAAAATAGACCGAAGGGGAACCTGATAGCCATCTTCAAATCTGTTAAGGAAGGACTGTTATAGAGAGGATGGGGATCAATTGTTCTCAGTTCCTCTGAAGGTAGGACAAGAACTAATGGGCTTAATCTGCAGCAAGGGAGGTTTAGGTTCGATACTAGGAAAAACTTTCTAAGGATAAGGGAAGTCAAGCTCTGGAATAGTTTTCAAGGGAGGTTGTGGAATCCCCATCCTCGGAGGTTATTGACAACAGGTTGGACAAACCCCTGTCAGGGATGCTCAAGGTCAGGAATTCTCAAGGGGGTCCCCGGCCCCCCACATCGCGGGGCTGAAACCCCGAACACCTCGTGTCCCCTTGTGTAATGAGGGGCAGTCCCCAGGGCAGCTCCACCCCTCCCCCATTTTCTCCTCTCCCCGCCCCCGAGCCCCAGCCCCTGGCCAGGTCGGAGGCGGGACGCTGGAGTCCCGCAGTGCAGGAAGCTGCTGTTGCAGCTGGTGTCATGGAGCGGGGCGGTCAGCGCGTCCCCAGTCTGCTGCTGCTGCCCGGGGATGCGGCTGCTCCTCAGCTCCCGCAGCCGGTAAGAGCCGCCCAGGCAGGGGGACCCCGGTCTGTCGCTGGCAGGGGACTCCTCCTGGCACATGGCCCCAGCTACCCCCTCCATGTACCCTCAGCTACCCCCTCCCTGCACCCAGCCCCTAGCTACCCCCTCCCTGCACCAACAGCTAGCCCCTGCCCGCACACAGCCCCTAGATACCCCCTCCCTGCACCCTGACCTACCTGCTCCCTGAACCCTCATCTACCCCCCTGTCCGCACACAGCCCCTAGCTACCCCCTACCTGCACCCTCAGCTTCCCCCCTGCCCGCACACAGCCCCTAGCTACCCCC
>NW_023260511.1:4485295-4486711 GCF_013100865.1 Trachemys scripta elegans
CCCTCAGCTACCCCCTACCCGCACATAGCCCCTAGCTACCCCTGCCCTGCACCCTGAGCTATCCCCTGCCCGCAAACAGCCCCTAGCTACACGTCTCTGCACCTTGAGCTACCCCCCTGCCTGCACTCTGACCTACCCCCTCCCTACACGCCCAGCTATCCCCTCCCTGCACCATCAACTACCCCCTGCCTACACCCTCTGCTACCCCCTGCCCACACACAGCCCCTAGCAACACGTCCCTGCACCCTGAGCTACCCCCTGCCTGCACCCGACGTATCCCCTCCCTACACTGTCAGCTACTCCCAGCCTGCACCCTTAGCTGCCCTGTGCCCACAAACTGCCCCTAGCTACCCTTCCCGGCACCCTGACCTACCTCCTGCCCGCACACAACCCCTACCTACCCCCGCCCTGCACCCTGAGCTACCCACTCCCTACATCCTCAGCTACCCCCTGCCAGCACAAAGCTCCTAGCTACCCCTCCCTGCACCCTGAGCTACCCCGTGCCTGCACCCTGACCCACCCCCTCAGCTACCCCCTGCCACCCCGTGCCCACAAACAGCCCCTAGCTATTCCCTCCCTGCACCGTGACCTACCCTCTCCCGGCACCCTGACCTACCCCCTCCCTACACACTCAGCTACCCCCTGCCCGCACACACACCCTAGCTACCTCCTGTACCCTGACCTACCCCCTGCCTGTACCCTGAGCTCCCCCCTCCCTACACCCTCACCTACCCCCTCCCTGCACCCTCAGCTACCCCCTGCCCCTACACAGCCCCCAGTTAACCCCACCCTACACCCTGAGCTACCCTATCATAGAAGCATAGAATATCAGGGTTGGAAGGGACCTCAGGAGGTCATCTAGTCCAATCCCCTGCTCAAAGCAGGACCAATCCTCAGCGAAATCATCCCAGCCAGGGCTTTGCCAGGCCTGACCTTATAAACCTCTGAGGAAGGAGATTCCACTACCTCCCTAGGTAACCCATTCCAGTGCTTCACCACCCAACTAGTGAAAAAGCTTTTCCTTGACCCTTAGCACACAGCCCCTAGCTACCCCCTTCCTGCATCCTGATCTACCCCCATTCCCATGCACAGCCCCTAGCTATCTCTCTCTGTTCACGGTGAGATTCCCCCCTGCCTCTACACAGCTCCTAACTGCCCTTCTCTTTGCGCCCTCAGCTACCCACCTGCCTTCCCAATGAGTTACCCCATCCCTGCACCCTGAGCTACCCCCCTGCCTGGACACTGGCCCTAGCTACCCCATCCCTGTACCCTGAGCTACCCCCCTGCCTGGACACTGGCCCTAGCTACCCCATCCCTGTACCCTGAGCTACCCCCCTGCCTGGACACTGGCCCTAGCTACCCCATCCCTGCACCCTGAGCTACCCCCCTGCCTGGACACTGGCCCTAGCTACCCCA